>NW_027270686.1:0-4115 GCF_030848805.1 Temnothorax longispinosus | reverse complement strand
CAGGGCTGCCAGATTGGGCTATTTAACGCAAATTGGGCTATCTAGAGGACTCTTGTGCGGTATAAATTTTTCAAACGAGGATTTCCGCATTTTGCTATTTTTTAAGCCACGGTGTAAAATATAATTTTTATGTAATCTTACAATTATATCTTACAGTACACCGTGTCTTGAGCGAAAATACTCAATTCATCTGGGTTTGAATTTGTGGAAACACCGATAGTTTGGCACTATGAGATTTGCAACACTGGTTTGCAAATCTATGGCTGCATTCTACGCTTGCGCCGCACAGACAAGGAACGCACTTGGACATTGCAATTAAGGCTGAGATTTCATACATCCGACAACGACATTGTCGGATGTAGACGATCTAGAGATTCGAGAAATTTTCTATCCCACAGTCAATCGCTACGTCCGACAATGTCATTGTCGGATGTATGAAATCTCAGGGCCAATTTCACCAACTACAGTTAGCCTTGTATAAGAGGCAGGAGCCAATAAACCCAAGAAGAAGAAGAAGAAGAAGGTGAAATTGGCTCTCAGCCGTTCTCGTCTCTTCTATAGTCTAATCTGTCTAGACTAAAATTAAAAAAAGGTTTTAAAAAAAGGTTTTATGTATGTTAAGACTAAAATGAAAAAAAGATTTTATGTTTTCTTTTATTATAGTTTTTCAAGAGAAAAATAAATATTCATTCCTTTTATTGAAGATTTTTCACATTCTAAATTTTTTTGAGTTTTACTTGAAATTTACTCTTGTATATCACACTTATTTTTTATGATTATTTTTTTGCCAAATGTGAGATACGAAAAAAAAGCGATATTGGGCTACATTGCTAGGGAATGTGCGAATTTTGGGCTAGCTCAGCTCGCTCTAGCGGCGGTTTCTGCGGCACACATTCTGGCAGCCCTGTGTGCAGAATGCGCCAGTGAGTTGCAACCGACTACCCCTACATAACGCGCTCGTTTCTGGAGCGCGCGAGGGGAAAGAGGGGAAGAGAAGTAGGGAAAAAAGGAAGAGAAGAATAGCCGAAGCGAGAAGTGGAAGGATGGCGGGCGGTGACGGTGGCGGTGGCGACGAAGAAGAGGCGGGAGAAACATCAACGACGTTACGCGCGAACGTTCGTCGATCGGGCGTCGCGTCGCAGCGTTCGTGCTCGTCGACACATGGCGGGATTAGTTCATGTACCCGTGCGTTATACTAAATCTTGGCCTTTACTCTTCGCCTGCTCGATGCGCGTGAAGGATGGTGATTATCCGTACCTCCCGAGTAGCTCGGCGCTATACGGCCGAACACTATGACGCGTGAGGATCAACGAACCGAGCCAAGTCATACCCTCGGACCGTAGCGCGGAGACGAATTATACTATTTAAGTTTGGATTTGGGCTTATTACCCCTCCCCTCGAGAGAAAGATGAGAGAGAGAGAGAGCAGGAGAGAGAGAGAATTTGGTCCAATAATAAAAAATTGACTGCCATCTATAGAGGCAATTTAACGCAAATTCTTCTCAATTTTCGAACGACGCGATAAAATATTGCTCCTTCCTAGCGTAAATTAGCAGAAATCATTGCGAGATGATGGAAATAATGGAAACTTCCCGACGGAACAACTTCAGACGCTTGGCCACACTCCTTACAGACGTCAAAGGGAAGTAGGACTGCGTGACGACCACCTTAACATCGTTTCACGTACTTGCGCGCAACTGCGGCCCGCTGCACAGTCTGTTATTACCGGATACCGATAACGAGAATTTTCGCACAAAACCCTGCACCGTATGCCTTAACTATAGCTTTTGAATACAAAGTCCTGGCAATTTTGTTTTTGCGTCACTTCGCGTACGGAAACGAAATGTGTGACAGTGTGACATAATGCTCGAGTATCACACTAAATCAGCGTAAAATATTTTCCGTCGAGTTACATTTATTTGTCGCAAGCGATCGGATCGGCTCGTGATTATTTACGCATGTCCCGTAGCTATATACAAAATACTATCGGTCTCAACGTAAATCATTTTTATATCGTGCATGGATAAAAAACTTCTTCTCTAAATCATCGGTACAATTGTTCTATTTGTTCTTTCACTAACCTCACATTTGCCATAAAATAATGTCAAAAGGTCTTACGGGATTGAAAATTTTTTAAACGTACAAAAAAAGTTTCTCTGCACATTTTGTAAATATTGCAAAATACTTTGATAAAAAAAAACAATTGTCGGATTAGAAATATTTTAACCTTGAATTTAACAGAAAAAAGTGTGATACTCGAGCGATTAATGTCACACTGTCCCTTTCTGTTTCCGTACGCGAAGTGACGCAAAACCAAAATTTGCATGACTTTGTATTCAAAGCTATAGTTAAGGCATACGGTGCATGGTTTGTGTTGCGAACATTATCGTTATCGGTCTCCGGTAATACAGAGTGCAGCGGCGTTGCGCGCAATTACGTGAACGATTTAGGTTTTCGTCACGCATTCCTACTTCCTTTGACTTCTTAGAGTGTGCCAAGCTTCTGAAGTTATTCCGTCGGGAAGTTTCCTTATTTCCATCATCTCGCATGATCAGCTAATTACTCCTAGGAGCAATATTTTATCGCGTCGTTCGAAATTGCGATAATTGCGTTAAATTGCCCGTCCTATAATGGCAGTCAATTTTTTTCTTTGCAATACTCTCTCTCTCTCTTCTTCGTCTCTCTCCTTCTCCTCTTTCTCTCGAGGAGATGTTATCAGCCCAACTCCAAACGCTAAAATAGTTATATCTCGTCTCCGCGCTACGGTCCAGGGTCTGACTTGCTAGTTCGTGATTCCCTCACGCGTCCATCGGTGTCCAGTATAGCGCCGAGCTACTCGGGTGGACGGATAATCACCCCCGTTCCCACGCGCATCGATCCAGGCGAAGCGTAAACACGATTATTATACGCACGGGTAATGAACTAATCCCGCCATGTCGTCGCGAGCACGAACGCTGCCGGACGCGACGCCCGATCTACGACGTTCGCGCGTAACGTCGTTGATGTTTCTCCCGCCTCTTCTTCGTGCCACCGCCACCGTCACCCGCCCGCCATCCTTCCACTTCTCGCTTCGGCTCTTCTTCTTCTTCCTTTTTTTTTCTCCTACTTCTTCTTCTCTTTCCTCTCCTCGCGCGCTCCACGAAACGAGCGCGTTATTTATGGGTGTCGTTGCAACTCCAGGCACTGGCGCATTCTGCACACAGGCTGCCAGAATGTTGGCCGCAGAAACCGCCCGCTAGAGCGAGCTGAGCTAGCCCAAAATTCGCACATTCCCTAGCAATTGTAGCCCAATATCGCTTTTTTTTTTTTCGTATCTCACTTTGGCAAAAAATAATCATAAAAATAAGTGTGATATACAAGAGTAAATTTCAAGTAAAACTCAAAAAAATTTAGAATGTGAAAAATCTTCAATAAAAGGAATGAATATTTATTTTTCTCTTGAAAAACTATAATAAAAGAAAACATAAAATCTTTTTTTCATTTTAGTCTTAACATACATAAAACCTTTTTTTAAAACCTTTTTTTAATTTTAGTCTAGACAGATTAGACTATAGAAGAGACGAGAACGGCTGAGAGCCAATTTCACCTTCTTCTTCTTCTTCTTCTTGGGTTTATTGGCTCCTGCCTCTTATACAAGGCTAACTGTAGTTGGTGAAATTGGCCCTGAGATTTCATACATCCGACAATGACATTGTCGGACGTAGCGATTGACTGTGGGATAGAAAATTTCTCGAATCTCTAGATCGTCTACATCCGACAATGTCGTTGTCGGATGTATGAAATCTCAGCCCTTAATTGCAATGTCCAAGTGCGTTCCTTGTCTGTGCGGCGCAAGCGTAGAATGCAGCATAGATTTGCAAACCAGTGTTGCAAATCTCATAGTGCCAAACTATCGGTGTTTTCCACAAATCTCAAACCCAGATGAATTGAGTATTTTCGCTCAAGACACGGTGTACTGTAAGATATAATTGTAAGATTACATAAAAATTATATTTTACCACACCGTGGCTTAAAAAATAGCAAAATGCGGAAATCCTCGTTTGAAAAATTTATACCGCACAAGAGTCCTCTAGATAGCCCAATTTGCGTTAAATAGCCCAATCTGGCAGCCTGTCA
>NW_027270685.1:0-4109 GCF_030848805.1 Temnothorax longispinosus | reverse complement strand
CCATGGTGGAAGAACACAGGTGTGCTCTTGCGCATATATTTCTAACAACCAATGAGAAATTGATGCCAGATACCTCCATCTTGCCGCGGTACAGTTTGAATTTGGCGTTATGTCATTAGTGTGAGCCTCCGCATAAGACTTTCGTATGGTAACGTAGTGTAACGAAACGTGGATCAACGCACAAGAAACGTATCGGTTACGGCGTTATACGTCAATACGTTTCTTGTGCATTGATCTACGTTACGTTACCATACGAAAGTTTTGTGCGGAGGCTCTAACCGATACGTTTCTTGTGCCACGTTGATCCACGTTAAGTTACGCTACGCTATCATACGAGAGTCTTGTGCGGAGGCTCTTATAGGCTGCGGTCCACTTGACGCTACAAAATGCTTCGAAGCATTCCTTTCTCTTTTCTTTCAATGAAGAAATAAGGAGAAGAAGAACGCTCCAAAGAATTTGTAGCATCAAGTGGACCGCAGCCTTACTTATTTAGTTTTATGTTTTACTTATTTATTTTTGTCTTACAAATAGAAGAACCATGATAATCTGATAGAACTTTTCCATAATTTTCGCTGTTTCAAATAATTCGACACAAGGGCTGATTATTCTTCCTCTAGAAATCATGATTAATCCATTATCTGGATTAATCAATATTCTGTTGGGGTTCCAAAAAAAATGAATATTTTTTGAATTCTTTCGAGAATCGTTTTTACACGTTTTATTGAACAACGTACTCATGATGATATGTCACAATATCACTTGGTACAACCTTAAATGTTTTGAAACTGACACTTAAAATGGTTGCAATCCTGGCCATCTGCGCAGAACCGTCTGAAATTCGTCACGGAGAGTATGAGCACACCTGTGTTCTTCCACCATGCTCCGGGCGCTCCGGCTTTCGTGAAAGCGTGAAAGTCGTGAAAGTGCGTGAAAGACTGATGACTGATCGCAATATCGCATCATTCGCAATATTCGCATCGCCGCCACCGGCGCCACCGCGGACCGCCGCGGGCGCCGCGCAGCGAGCGATCGCAGATAGAGTCCCCATGTGGGTGGGAGAGTATACCTCTAAATAATCACAGAATCACAGTATAACTATAAAGAGACCCTATAATAATAAACTGGCCATAAGGCCAATTTTGTCAAAATCGTGCGAGAGAGAAGGCTATATATTCATATCGCTTTCTCTTTCTCTCTTATATCTCTTTCTTTTTCTGTTCCCTTGCTTTTGACAAAACTGGCGGACCAATCAAAACTGGCTGTCTTGAGGTGAAGTTTCATGGGCAGTGAAAAGCAGCAGCAGATCGTACTGATTGGCTACAAAATAGAAAAGTTCTCGAGTTTTTAGAACTTCTCTATTTTGTAGCCAATCAGTACGAACTGCTGCTGCTTTTCACTGCCCATGAAATTTCACCTTTAGGGTGCGGTCCCATGGACTGTGCGGTGGCTCTTATGCCCGGTCTACAATGGATGTCGGAAGTCGGAGTCGTAAGAAATTGACCAATCACAGTTCATTATTCTTCGACCGCAAGGAGAATAATAGATTGTGATTGGTCAATTTCTTACGACTCCGACTTCCGACATCCATTGTAGACCGGGCCTTAAGCCCGGTCTACGATCAGTCGTATGTCGGTGTCGGATGTCGCAACGTAGCCGATGGTCCAATGAGAGAATTTCTTTTTCGGAAACGAATTTTCTCCATTGGACCATCGGCTACGTTCCGACATCCGACTCCAACATACGACTGATTGTAGACCGGGCCTTAAGCCCCGGACACACACTTTTCGTAACAGTAACAGTAAAGTTTCGGCCAATCGCGTTGCTCGATTTGGGAACGTACGGCCGTACGTTCCCGGTTACTGTTACGAAAAAGTGTGTGTCCGGGCCCTTATTTAGAAGGCATCTAGGCCCGTATTCATAGTCGAATCTTATTTCAAGACTATCTTAAGTAATGTCTTAAGATGCTAATACGGCTCTGTGATTGGTTCATAACATCTTAAGATCATACTTAAGACGGTCTTAGTGCCCATCTACAATAGGTGTTTTAAGCCCTAAGCCTTAAGGCCCGGTCTACAATGGATGTCGGAAGTCGGAGTCGTAAGAAATTGACCAATCACAGTTCATTATTTTTTCGACTGCAAGGAGAATAATAGATTGTGATTGGTCAATTTCTTACGACTCCGACATCCATTGTAGACCGGGCCTAAGGGGATCCTGGAGTGACAGCGACACTGACATTATCGGTCTAAGCAATATCTTTGAATTGGCTGAACAGAATGGAAAATCCTTTTACACGATTAAAGTACGCACAAAGATGTAGAGGGCTGTACATCATTTTTTCTGATAAACTAAAAAAAAATTATTTTTATAAATATTGTCCTAACCTGACGACAATATTTGCTTTATACAAAAATTCTGCAGTTTTTTTTATAGAAAATAGTGATACAGCCCTCTACAAAAAACTGTCAGGAATAATATCGTGCAATTAGAAGTAAGATTTGAAGCCTAAAAAAAAAGATATTACTTAGACCTTAGACCAGTGGAAGATGCAAGGTTAGGTGCTCTGTATGTATGTGTAAGAATCGGTGAGCACTTCTTTATCGACGCTGATCGAGTTCGGCTACGGCTCCAGCATCCCTTAAGGGGATCCTACAGTGACTGGCGAACTTCCTCGATGTCGATAATGTCAACCTTTCTAATTTTGTTTTCCCTATATCTGTCTTTTGTCTAACGAAATGACATCTGTCCTTTTTTCGATTGCTCGCCATCTCTCGCAAGATCCGTGAACTACTGCTGTGACATAATTGCTGCTCTGCGTGAATATTTTTGTGAAAATATACACGATCGTTTCAAAGCTCTCATTTTTATTCCAGGCTTTCAATCTCAATTTCAAAGGTACGTTATTGTTTGTGCACGTCTTCTGAAGGGTGGGAAACTTTAATTTCGTACATATTACGTATACAACTATTTATATCAGAAAATAAGGTTATGAGATGACAACATTTAAAAATTTTTTTCAATTATTACTAATTATTTGACAATCCCACCCTTCATTAGTACCTCTACTTTACTCCTGTAAAAGGATTTTGCGATCTATAAAGCCGTTTCAAAATGAGAGCTTTGAAATGTAATTGTCGGTAATTTGGACGGCTTTAGCATCCCCTTAAGGGTCGACAGGAGTCACGGCCGAACTCCGAATTGATGTTGGAGACCTCGCGCGGTGACAATACGAAACTTCGTTTCAGTGTCGCCAACGTCGAGAAACTAACTTCTAGGTTTTATGTGTGAATACGCACACACACCATTGAACTGCTCACGCGGACGCACGGTAGAGAGACATATGCCATATGCTAAGACTGCGGCGTTGCCGCGTCTGTGCGGCGTTGCCGCGTGCTCCCCGCTTTAGCAATACGGCCTGAAAATGCTTTCTGGCCGTCCGTAGCAGAAGGCAGTAACGTACCAAGGCTAACAAGCACCCGCTTTAGATGAATTTTGTGTTTTGCTGATGTATTTAGAAAATCCACAATAAACTAGAATGATTTATCAAAATAATTTTATATCAGCGGTGCACACGTACTTTTGTTGTTAAAATTTTGCAGCAAATATTGAGATTCTGATGTATTTAAAAATTAGATGGATAATAATGTTGATTAAACACTCCGTTTTTTGGACTTATAATTTCATCATAGATTGCAGGAACAGATGCACTCATGCAAATAATGTGACAATTTTTCGTCAAATAATTTTTAAAATAATTTTATTACAAAACTACGCAATTAGGCAGTTCTGTATTGGAAAAAATTAGAAGAAAAATAAAATAACGACTTTTTTACTTGCTATAGTTTCTATAGTCACTCTCTAAAATACGACAATATCAGAAATAAATGAGAATTAGAAACATCATTATGAGAACACTTTGCAATAAGTATATATATATATATATATATATATATATATATATATATATATATATATATATATAATTATGACATATTATAATATTACAGAAATAAAACTTATTGTGAAATATTTTCGTATAATGTGAAATAAAGTTTTATCTATAATAAAAAAAGTCATTTTGACCGAGAAGTGAGCGTTCCGAGTCGAAA
>NW_027270684.1:0-4115 GCF_030848805.1 Temnothorax longispinosus | reverse complement strand
ATAACCTTTCTACACAGTCGAATCTGCTACCATTAAGCCCCTTGCACAATGCCAGGCAACAGGCAATAGGAACAGGAAATAACCAAAAAATCGTTAATTACAACCTAAAAAATTCAAATGCTATGATTGGTTGGCAATAGGCAATAGGCACAGAATTTCCAACGTGACGGAAACTCTGTGTCTATTGCCTGTGTCACTGTTTATTCTGCATTTATACATGATTTCTGATTTCTATTCCCTGTTCCTATTGCCTGTTGCCTGGCATTGTGCAAGGGGCTTTAGAGTCGCAACCACCGAGTGCATAAAGACAACCATTCTGTAGAGAGAGAACTTTGTTAGAGAGCGCTTGTGTGGCTTGTGAGAAAAAATTCTTATTTTTCGAGTGGTTGGCAGGCTTGTCTCCTGTGTGGTATGAGTGTGTGCGGGCAGAGTTCGTTGAGATGTGCTAGCGACACGTGCGTTCTTGAGAAATCCCGAATAAAGATATCATTCCTTACATATCCGTGCCTTATTTACGCATCTTATTCAGTTCAAGTTTTGAACATCTGGCGACCGTGACAGGATTCTGGCGTAAATAATCTCGTGTGATCATGGATAACTGCAAGAAGTTAAGGAAAACCGCGCGTGCGGCATTCACAAGGACATACAACTGGCTCTCAACGAATATAAGTAGAGACGCAGCAATCGAGGATATACAAGCACAGTTTGCGTTGTTAAAAGATAAAGCCAGTGAAATCGAGGATCTCAACGATAAGTTGCAACAGTTACTACTCGATCAAGAAGAAATGACGGATCAGGACCTCGAAGAAGAATCCGCGACATGCGATGAATATCGTCTCAAGTATTATCGCATCAAGACACAAGTTACGAATCTGATGCAACCGATGCCCCCAATTGCAAATGACGGCGAGGCTGTTCAACCAAGGAACAGACGTGACAACGAACAAGCCATCCAAGATAAACGATTCAAGCTACCGAAGATCGAGTTACAGAAATTCAGCGGAGAGTTACGCGAGTGGCTGCAATTCTGGAGTCTCTTTAAGAATATCCACGAAGATCAACAGATTACCAAGGAAGATAAATTCCAATATTTAGTTCAGGCTATGGTAAAGGATTCTAGAGCTAGTGATCTCGTGAATAGTTATCCACCGATCGCGGAAAATTATGACAAAGTCATAGACAGTTTAAAATCAAGATTCGGTAAAAGCGATTTGTTAATTGAGCTATACGTGCGCGAGCTGCTCAAGTTGGTGTTGAACAACACCACTAAGTCGGGAAAGAAGCCATCCGTCGGTAACCTGTTCGATAAGCTCGAAACGCAGTTGAGAGCGCTCGAGTCGCTTGGTGTCACCAGAGAGAAACCTGAGAGCGGCCATCCCGCTTCGAGGGACGCCTGTCCTAATCTGCCCTCTGAGAAAGTGGACGTCAACTACGGCGTTACGCTCGGTAACGATCAGAGAGAACTCGGGTAACGATACATGGGTTCGTATCCGTGCTATGGTTCGTGTCCGAACTACTCAGATGGAGGGGATGTGGTGGTCGCGTAAGCCCCTCCTCTTCTGTCAGTGTACGCTCGGCACTCGGCAAGCTTCGCGCGGGAAGAGAAGGGCAGACATACGATCTGCTGTTTCCTTCTCTCTTGAGCTGTTAGAGGCCACGCATTTCGGGTATCGCCTCTCGTGTCTCGCCGAGTGCCGAGTCTCGAGTTGGCAAATCGACGATGCGCTATGTTACATTTATGTTTATATTTAAGAGTTTTAATTGTTATATTTATAAATAGTGCAATTATATTTACAAAAAAATTGCAAATTAATAAATAAATTTTATTATACATAAAATCGCGTATGATCATGTACTTTCGTAGTTTTGGTACCGTTAAAATTAAACATAAAATTAATTAATTAAATAAATATTTATAAACATAAAAACTAAAATTCGTAAATGTAATGTATAAAAATTCCCGTTCTGGCCAATATGCTTTTTTATCTAGAAAAAAAGTCATATTAAAAACATTAACTTTGGCATAATATTTTTTAATATTTAAACATTTATTGCATAATAATAGTAAAATATTAACTATCAAGAAAAAAAGGTAGTTTATAGTGTTCTTTTTACTCTTATTAAATTTGCCAAATCACGAGCACCAAAAGAGCGATATTGGATTAAAATAGAAACAATTTATTATACAAATAATGCACACGGTTAATGTTTCGACTATAGTTAGTCTTCTTCAGAACGGATTATTACGAAAGAAGAAGATAATAAATATCAAGAAACATGATAATTAATGTTCATTTTAACATACTAAAACATTAAACATTAGTCTAAACTAAAACATTAAACAATCACCTATCAATATAAACAAAATAAACAAATAATCTAATTGAATCACAAATATAAAAACGCCAACGCCGGAATAATCGAATGAAACCATGGCAAGATAAATTTATATTTATATTGAGATGTGGTAAAATCTCTTCCGTCAGGAAAAGAATGTAAAAAATTATTAACGGGGGTATTTTGATTTAAAAAATCTTAAAATATATATTTTGCAGGAATTTTTTATAGGGAAACAAAGAAAGTGAATAACGTTAAACTTTGCATGTTCATTTCACCTTACTTTAAAATTTTATTTTTATTTTTTAAGTAACAAAAATGCTTTTCCTTTCTATTATATTATAAGTATTCTGGAAGGTATAAATGACAGACGGTGTAAATAATTCTAGCTGTTCTATAAGTATCTGAAACGCAAAAAGCCAAAATTTTCTTATTCAGAAGAAGTATATGTGGCTATCGTCTGAACTAAAACTAAACCAATATTTCCATTCTAGGCAGCCTTTTTGTCAAAAATATTATTAATCAATATTAAATAAACAATTTACGGTCTGAGCTTGGATTTTATAATAACCTAATAATATTTTTTATATACTATATTTACATATTTTTTTCAACCTTAATAAACTACGCGCCGACTAACTTGTCAGACTTATAGCACAGCTCCTATTGAAGTAGTAAAAACCCCTCACTCCCCTCTAATTAAATCGATTTAAATAATAGTAAAGAATTTACTACTCCAACAGGAGCTGTGTTGTAAGTCTGACAAGTTATGTCGACGCGCAGTTTATTAAGGTTGGAAAAAATATACGTGTAGTAGGTATACAAAAAATATTATTAGGCTATTAAGGTCCAAGCTCGGACCGTAAACGGCTTATTTAATATTGATTGATTGTATAACGGTCATAAAACGGGGAGTCTTATTTCTTTTCTATTATTAAAAATAGTATAACTTTTTTTAAAATTTTGTTAGTATTTTATTAAAAGAAAAAACTAATAAACGTATAATGTTTATTCTAGTTCAGACAATAACCACACTTATTCTGAATAAGAAAATTTTTTGTTTTTGGGTTTCTGATACCTATAGAACAGCCAGAATTATTTACTTCGTCTGTCATTTACACCTTCTAATGATCAGGATATAACATAGAAAAAAATAGCATTTTTCTTACTTAAAAAATAAAAATAAATTCTTAAAATAAGGTTAAATAAGAACATGCAAAGTTTAACAATATTCGCTTTCTTTGTTCCGCTATAAAAAATTCCTATGTATAAAAAATACTTATTTTTAAGACCTTTCAAACCAGAATACGCCCTTAATTTATTGTTTGTTATTAATATATTGTTATTAATTATATACATATAAGTATTAGAAAGCATATAATATAAAATAATTTCAATATTCAAATTATTGTAATAATAATAAAAAAATTAATTATTTACATTTTCTTCTGTGTGTGTATGCGTGATGTTATTGACAATAGTTTCTTTGCACGTTTACATTTCTTTTACAGATTTTTTACATGCTTAATTTTCACAAGTGTGATGTCAAATACAGACAAGATTTTTGTTTATCTGTTATAAGCATTATTTCGAATGCAAGATTTTAATAATCAAACGTTTTTAATAATCAAACATTTTTAAACTGCAAACGAGGGACAAGCAATATCATCTACACAGCATGTAGCCTTAAAATACTATGATCTTTTCTAGCAGCACTAGCGTATAATTTGTCCGCCGACATTATACGAATTTCTTCTGCAGCAACACATAAACTGTTT
>NW_027270683.1:0-4133 GCF_030848805.1 Temnothorax longispinosus | reverse complement strand
AGATATTAGACTGAACATTACATGGTCCTACAGTGTGAATTACGCGTTTCGAGACTGAGCTAGTAAGTGAAGATCGGAACTACATTCTACAATACATTCAGTGATACGTACGCTATACGTTACGGGCACTGGTACGTGGAACGATCTAGAAATCGGTACGGAAATACAATATGGCGGAGGTTGTGTTACACGGTAGCTTCAGCATCGATACGTTCGATCCAGCAACCACGGATTGGAAGCGGTGGTTACAAAGATTCACGGCTGCGGCGAAAATTTTCAAAGTTTCGGACGAGCAGAAGGTTATGTACTTGTTACATTTCATTGGATCTACAGCATTCGATGTAATATGTAACAAACTGGCCACCGACAGATCCGTATACAGTTTCTTTCAATACGTTGGTCGACAGCCTCACGGAATTCTATGCACCAGTACCCTTGGAAAGATGCCGAAAATTTCCGTTTTTATCAACGGATAAGCAGAGGGACGGAGAGAGTATCAAAGACTTCGCGGTTGTGCCGCACTACACAAGTTGAGTGTCCATTGCAATTTTGGAACATATT
Organism: Temnothorax longispinosus; assembly: GCF_030848805.1. Classification (NCBI taxonomy): domain Eukaryota; kingdom Metazoa; phylum Arthropoda; class Insecta; order Hymenoptera; family Formicidae; genus Temnothorax; species Temnothorax longispinosus. The sequence continues at coordinate 3,572 of NW_027270683.1, read as the reverse complement.
TGAAAACGGCCCTACGCAACCAGTTCGTTTTCGGGTTGGCTAGTCATCGAGCCCAGTCCCGGCTGCTGGAGATGAAGGACCTGACGTTCGACAAAGCTGTGCAGGTGGCTACAGCCATGGAGTTATCTGAGAAGGATGCTCAGCAACTGCAATCAGGATCGACGGCGGCGCCGGTGGTCAACTACATGGAGGCCAAGGACAAAAAGCCAGAGAAGAAATCTCAGCCCAAGCAAAAACCTTTTACGAAACCTACGAAGGCAGAGAATAAGGCAGTTCAATCCAATACTAATAAATCTCGCGTAAATACCATGTCTAATGTATCTTGTTTCAGGTGTGGTGGCAAGCATTTAGTCAGAATAAATGTACCTTAGATAGAAATAAAATAGGAACAATTGCGGCACGCAGCAGGACCACCCGGTACAAAAAGGTATGCATGAGGCGAAGCGAGCAACCACAAATCAAATCGAGGAAGTGCTACTCTTGGAACACGTCGAATTCAGAGATAAGTTTTTTCGAAACGCTTACGGTGGACGGGCGACCTTTGCGCTTTGAGATTGATAGCAGTGCAGCGGTTACAATAGTGAGTACCCGAACGCTGCGGGAACATTTTCAAAATCGACACCCGTGTCCAACGTCCTTGCAGTTAATCACGTTTTGCAAAACGCCGATTCAAATCGTTGGGGTCGTACCCGTGACGGTTACGTTGCGCGGAAAAACTGCTAAACTTAATTTATACGTTTCAAATGTCGATCGTGAACCACTCTTAGGGCGTGAATGGATACGACAGTTACGAATACATCTAACGGAATCAATCAATAATGTACAACTATACGATACGAAAAATATAATTGCACGATTATTACAACAGTATAGAAATGCGTTTGATCCTCAGTCTACAAAAATTAAAGATTTACAAGCTAGTCTGACACTAAAAGAAAATGTTAAACCGGTATTCTTAAAGCCACGTACAGTTCCCTTCAAATTATTACCGCGCGTAGAGGAGGAGTTGCAGCAGTCACTTGTTCAAGCCGGTATATTAGAGAAGGTAAATGCATCCAACCTGGGCTACACCTATTGTACCTGTTCTCAAACGTGATAATACGATTCGTATTTGCGGGGATTTTAAGGTCACAATAAACCCATACTTATACGTGGACGAACATCACTGCCAACGTCAGACCAATTATTCTCGTCAATGGCAGGTGGAGAAAAGTTTTCAAAAATAGATTTAAAGCAAGCATATTTGCAGCTTGAGGTTTGTGTTAAGATCGTGAATTGCTTACACTTACAATTAGTACGCACAAGGGATTATATCGAAGCACAAGATTGATGTACGGTACGGCTTCGGCGCCAGCGATCTGGCAGCGCGAGATGGAAAATATCCTAGGAGATATACCCGGAGTATCAGTTTTTCTGGATGACATTAGAATAACCGGTCCTAATGATAAGTTCATTTGCAACGACTTGAACTGGTACTGCAGCGTCTCGCAAAAGCCAATATCAGAATCAATGAAAGTAAGTGCGAGTTTTTCCAAGATAGCATAGATTATTGCGGATATAGAATATACACTCGTACAAAAAAAATAGGGAACACTTCATTAACCCTAAAAATTAAGTCCATTTTCAAAACTGCTGTAAGTCGGCGAAAAATTATCGTAAAAAAAATTTAAAAAAGCATTTGAAGCTTGAAGTTTTCAACTTTAACGCACTTTTGGTGGATTTTTAAAATTTTTTTATTTTCTTTGTGGTACGCCTTAAAAAAGAACACATTGTTTTGTTCCTTAAAATTAACTTAGTGTTTTGACTACTTGAAAACTCAATTAAAAAATTTTTTGTTCAAAAATTCAATTAACGTTTCATAAAACATAATTTTACCTACAAAATGCTTTTTTTAAAATTTTCCTATGATTTTTTTTTACCGATTTACACGACTTTGAAGCAAAACCTGTATGTTTTTAGAAAAAATGACGTAACGCGATGAAAAATCATCGGTAGAACAAACAAAAAAAAAGCATTTAAAAGCTCAAAAGTGTCAAGCTTTAACGTGGTATCGGTGATTATAAAAAATTTTCTGTCTTCCTTGTTTGGTGCTAAAATTAAGAATGTTGATTTATCCTTAAAATGACACATTTTAAACACTCTGCAGTTTGATAAAAAATTTTTTTTCACAAAATTCAATACAAAATACCACAAACTGTAACATTTTTACCCTACAAAATGCTTTTTTGAAAATCTTCCTACGATTTTTTTTTTGACCGATTTACACAATGTTGAAGTTAACTCTTGCTTTCTGAAAAATGACATTTACCGCCCGACATTAGCATTAACCAATGTGCACCACGTGAGGTTGTCGGTCAGATTGTTGCACATCGTATGTGTTGTGTGTGTGTGGTCACAGCAGAAATAAGGGACTCTGCAGCTCGTCATTTCTGCAGTATTTAAATGACAACCTCCACGTGGTGCACATTGGGTTAATGCTAATGTCGGCGATAAATGTCATTTTTCAAGAAAAAAAGGGTTAACTTCAACATTGTGTAAATCGGTAAAAAAAATCGTAGGAAAATTTTCAAAAAAGCATTTTGTAGGTAAAATGTTACAGTTTGTGGTATTTGTATTAAATTTTGTAAAAAAAAATTTTTTATCAAACTGCAGTGTTAAAAATGTGTAATTTTAATCAATAAATCAACATTTTTAATTTTAGCACCAAACAAGGGGAAAAACAGAAAAATTTTTTATAGTCACCGATACCACGTTAAAGCTGACATTTTGAGCTTTAAAATGCTTTTTTTTTTGTTGTTCTACGATGATTTTTCATCGAGTTACGTCATTTTTTCTAAAAAATACAGGGTTTGCTTCACAATGTCGTGTAAATCGGTTCCAAAAAAAATCGTAGGAAGATTTTCAAAAAAGCATTTTGTAGGTAAAATGTTACAGTTTGTGGTATTTGTATTGAATTTTGTGAAAAAAAATTTTTTTTATCAAACTGCAGAGTGTTAAAAATGTGTCATTTTAAGGAATAAATCAACATTTTTAATTTTAGCACCAAACAAAAAAGACAAAAAAATTTTTTATAATCACCGATACCACGTTAAAGCTGACATTTTGAGCTTTAAAATGCTTTTTTTTTGTTTGTTTATACGATGATTTTTTCATCGAGTTACGTCATTTTTTCTAAAAAAAATACAGGTTTTGCTTCAAAGTCGTGTAAATCGGTAAAAAAAAATCATAGAAAAATTTTAAAAAAAGCATTTTGTAGGTAAAATTATGTAGTTTATGAAACGTTAATTGAATTTTTTGAAAAAAAAATTTTTTAATTGAGTTTCAAGTAGTCAAACATAAGTTAATTTTAAGGAACAAAACAATGTGTTCTTTTTTAAGGCGTACAACAAAGAAAATAAAAAAATTTTAAAAATCCACCGAAAAGTGCGTTGAAAGTTGAAACTTCAAGCTTCAAAATGCTTTTTTAAATTTTTTTTTACGATAATTTTTCGCCGACTTACAGCAGTTTGAAAATAGCCTAATTTTTAGAGTTTATGAAGCGTTCCCTATTTTTTTTTGTACGAGTGTAGATA
>NW_027270682.1:0-4124 GCF_030848805.1 Temnothorax longispinosus | reverse complement strand
GGGCTCTCTCTCTGAACTCTCCGCACTTCCTCCATTCTCACACCTTCCCTCTCCTCACTGTGCTTGCCCCTCACTTGCTTGCCCCTCACTTGCCACACACACTCTCTCTCGCTCTACCTCTCACACTCGCACTCCGTTATTCGCTCACAAAATCTGTCGTCTCACACCTAACCAATCGGAAACGGAAGTCCCACATTTATTATTCCATTATCCCTCCTCTTCTTTTTCTTCTTTTGTTCTTCCTAACTCTTCACTATCTCATCTTCTATATCCTTCCACTTAGAATTTCCTTACACTTTCAATGTTTTCCACCGCCATCCTTCTTATTTCTCCCACCCTTATAATTTTTCCTATTTTTTCTTTATTTACTAAAAGATAATCTATTAGTACAATCTTACTGTTGCGCTCGCCGGGTCTCTCACTTTTTCACAAGCACTCGCGGCGCGCACTCCGTCACTCTCACAGAAATAAAGAAAGACTCGTTGTTAATACCGAAAGAAACTTTTTTAATAAATGGCTCGATAATACAGAGAGCTCGGGATGACACGTCCGAACGTGACGGTATCCCAGCTAAATCCGAACATCAGGTAAAAACAACATCTCGTAGAAAATCAATATTTAATTGAACATCGGGAAATCAATATTTCTAAACAGGCGTTACTAAGGGCGATTCGCATCTTGACGGAAGTCGGCCCGTTGCACGCTTCAGCTCGGAGTCAGAGAAGTATACCGGGCGGCGCGCACGCAACACTGCCCCCCTTCTTCAGATTGTCGTCCCGACAATCAGAGAGGCAGCTTGCTAAAACTCCTTGGAGACTGCTCCTTGGACGGTTTCCTGCCCTACCCTGGGCTGCTGCCTCAGGTTACCGGGCTCCGTCCATACCTCGTCTCCGGGTTTTCTCAAGGCCTCTTCTTATAGAGCTGGCCAGGCTCCACGCGAAGATCCTGCTTAACCCCGGGTTTCGCCGCCGGTGTTCCTCTTCCCTCTTGAGTCTTGCGTGCTTGGGTCTTCTTTCTTCGGGATCAGAGGGGGATAGCTTCCGTGGACCCATCGCTCTAAGAGCACTCTGTCCCCTGTCTCGGCATTCGCCCTCAGTCTCACGGGAAAACCACGGTCAAAAACCGTGAGAGAGACAGTCAGAAAAATTTCTCAGGAGCAACTTCTTCAGTTCTCCTGTCGCCATGCCTTCAAATCGATGTTGGAATCTGTAACACAACATTTTTAAACGCAGAAAAATTGAACAAAAAACATACAATAAACGATTAGAGTACGGGCTCAGACTCATTTCCCGAGGAACTATTTTGATCAATAAAACCGAGCGTCTTCGTACGCTCGATCGCTATTTTAAGAGACGCTACTCCCTCGACCTGAAGGGTGCGCTTCACGAAACCGTCGGACAACGCGGCGACGAATTGTGAGCTCGCGATTTTATCGCGAACTTCATGCGAACATTCGGGGTACGCTTTTTGCGACAATCTCTCCAGATCTGCACCCAGCGTTGCGAAGTCTTCGCCCGGACGCTGTCTTCGATTGGTAAATTGGAGATAATAGTTTTGTGTAAGTTCGCTTTCCCCAAAACGCAGCTCCAATTTCGCCTTTAACTCCGCGTAAGAGAGGGATTCAATCCCGTCGGCAAAAGAATCAAGCAATGAACGCGCTTTCCCACGTAAACACGATGCCAATACGATGGCCTTTTCCGTCTCATTCCACTTATTCGCGACGGCGATGAGCGAGAATTGCGAAAGAAACTCGCGTAACGCGGTCCCGTCGTAAGTATCGGGCTTCAATTTAATGCCGCGAAAGATTTGGTCCCCGGACGCGTCTATACTCGCGCCCGTCACTCGCGTCGCGCTACTCGCGTTTTCGCCCGAAGCAAAATTATTGGAGGGACTTAGCTGTGTTTGTGTGCCAGAGTTCATCCCTCGGAGAAAACGGAGCTCCTCCTCCTGCCGGCGGAACGTCTCGGCGTACTCCCTCTCCCTCTGCGCCTGTTCCTCGCGCAGGAGCCGGACCTCCTGAATGACGGTCTGAAAACTCTCTGCCAGCGTCACCCCCGCATCCAGCGGATGGGTCGCGCCCGCCTCCGTTCCTGCCGATGTCGCGGCCTGCGAACGGGTCCTCGGCGGGGTGTGCGTGGTCGTCATCCTGTTCAGGAAACTGCGCTCGTCGCGTTTGATCCCGGACGAGCCCCCAAAATGTTGCGCTCGCCGGGTCTCTCACTTTCTCACAAGCACTCGCGGCGCGCACTCCGTCACTCTCACAGAAATAAAGAAAGACTCGTTGTTAATACCGAAAGGAACTTCTTTAATAAATGGCTCGATAATACAGAGAGCTCGGGATGACACGTCCGAACGTGACGGTATCCCAGCAAATCCGAACATCAGGTAAAAACAACATCTCGTAGAAAATCAATATTTAATTGAACATCGGGAAATCAATATTTCTAAACAGGCGTTACTAAGGGCGATTCGCATCTTGACGGAAGTCGGCCCGTTGCACGCTTCAGCTCGGAGTCAGAGAAGTATACCGGGCGGCGCGCACGCAACATTACCTTCCCTTTTGTGTGTCCACTTTTCTCTCTCATTTCCCGTCACATTCCGTTAAATAAATTATTATTATTTTTAGATAATTAAATTAATTTATGTAATTAAATTAAGTCGATTTAATTCCGGAGAGTTCCAGGCTTTTAATGTTTCATCAATAGCTGTTTCAAGTCCGACAAAAAATCGGTGCGCAGTTAAATAAGTTGGAAAAATATATGTATACATACACACAGAAATTAATATTAGGCTGTCAAAAATCTAAGCTTGGACAGTATAGCATTTTATTCTAATTTGATTATATATAGTAACGGTCCTATTTCTCTTATTATTATTATTACTTTGTTATTATTTTTTATAATAATTTTATTTTATTGCTAATTATAAGCATATTGTATATATAATTTTTTTAATTTTTTCTAAATAAAATTTAATTAATATTTATTAATTTACGCAATCTAAATTCAAATCAATTTCGATCTGACAATACAAATTAAAATTAATAATGAAAGAGAAACTACAATAAAACCAAGTACATCTCTGAAATATTTTTGAGCAAGATTAATATTTCTTTTTTTAGCTTTTTATAACATTAAATAAGATATTTATAATACCATAGGATTATTAAACAAATAAATTACTAATAAATTATTAATTATTAATAAATAAAATCCATATTTTTAATGTAAAATACATAACTTTAGATTAGATTATGAGATAAGAACTTGTACAGTTGAATCTTCTTGATCATTGTATTCGCTCGTTCGCTCTCTCCCTCTCTTATTAGTAATAGTAATAATAATAATAATAGTAGTAGTAGTAGTAGTAGTAGTAGTAGTAGTAGTGGCAGTGGCAGTGGCAGTGGCAGTGGCAGTGGCAGTGGCAGTGGCAGTGGCAGTGGCAGTGGCAGTGGCAGTGGCAGTGGCAGTGGCAGTGGCAGTGGCAGTGGCAGTGGCAGTGGCAGTGGCAGTGGCAGTGGCAGTGGCAGTGGCAGTGGCAGTGGCAGTGGCAGTGGCAGTGGCAGTGGCAGTGGCAGTGGCGTGGCAGTGGCAGTGGCAGTGGCAGTGGCAGTGGCAGTGGCAGTGGCAGTGGCAGTGGCAGTGGCAGTGGCAGTGGCAGGCAGTGGCAGTGGCAGTGGCAGTGGCAGTGGCAGTGGCAGTGGCAGTGGCAGTGGCAGTGGCAGTGGCAGTGGCAGTGGCAGTGGCAGTGGCAGTGGCAGTGGCAGTGGCAGTGGCAGTGGCAGTGGCAGTGGCAGTGGCAGTGGCAGTGGCAGTGGCAGTGGCAGTGGCAGTGGCAGTGGCAGTAGCAGTAGCAGTAGTAGTAATAATTGGTTTATTCCAGCCCATGCGGGGTACAGGAAGGATTCCCGCTCCTTTTACAATCCTTATCTTACCTATATTTCTCTCTTTTTTTCTCTCTTTTTTCGCTTGTCCTCGCCGCTCGGAACACCGCTCGCTCTCCTCTATCCGCACGCCTCTCTTCTCTATACTCTCTTTCGTCCTTTCCTCGACGCAATACATTTTAAATCTTTATTCACTTTTCTTATTTCTCGCTCCATCCTCTCTCTCTTCTCTCTCTCTTTC
>NW_027270681.1:0-43147 GCF_030848805.1 Temnothorax longispinosus | reverse complement strand
CCAACTATTCCTAACAATATTGCGCGATTTTGTGAACAACAAATCACGGTATTGAAATTCACAACTTTTGGAACATATTTAGGCAACCAGTGGTACCCTTAATCCACATCTTGCAATCCGGCATGCCGCATACATTATCGCTCAATTACTGCATCTATATATCGCGTGCTGGTTGGGGCAACAAGTAATCGATCATAGCGATCGCGTGTACACATCGACGTGAGTCAAAGAATACAACTACTTCCCAGTAAATTTAACACAAGTCGTGCAAATGTCCTACACAAAGTAAAATTACTTCTTTCTAACAAATTTTTATTTGAGATACAAATAATAATAAAGTTTTCGATACAAGTTACCGAGGCGAATGGTATGAATCGTCACCCAAATCCAGAAAGCTCTTGAACATGATAATGCTGAGAAGTACTTTACCTTGTACATTGACTGTTGGAAAAATCATGATTCTTTCTCTTCCCAGTTTCAGCGCAGTAAGATCTGTCATAATTTTCTTTAGATATACAATCATTTTCTTATTAACAATTTCGGTAATTTTACTTTTCTTTTCTAGGTCGTACGTGTATCTGCTTCTTATTTCACAGTCTTACAATCTGTACGGTAATACGAAATTTTCGAAATTTCTTTTCTAAAAAAAGTAAAATTATTACCAATATAACAATAATATACATAATATATTATTGTTTAAATAATGCAGAGCATTGTCTATATTTACGAGAAAACAATTAAATACAAGAATATTAATATTCATGCTTGCACTTTTATCGTATTGATAAAACATCTTTTACATCTATCTTTAATTTAAAAAAATAAAAAATATTTAATAATAGCAATATGTAGTACAATAGACCTTTGATAAGTTCATACTTTACAAAACTATTATTTTCCAATGTAACCGATTTCAAAGCTTTTCGTAACAGTCTGGTCTTAGATTGACTGTACTTGCAAATAAAATTTTCATATCTCTTTCGTCTGTATCAAATCGACTCAGGCAATATTTTCAGCATGACTGTTCCCCTTCCCTATAATTACGCAATTTCCATAAGATAATCTTGCGACTTTACAATGTGCCGTTTTGGTTTTTGCGGCATAAACACGGTAGCGATAAATATGCATTTTTGATTTTACGACAATCAAACATAAAATGGAATTCTTAAGAGACCGACGATCTATATCCTATGATAAGTGAATTTCTATCTTGTAATAGTAGCAGCAAGAGATAAGAGACAGAATGGGTGATATCGAGCAGTTCTTTCGGCATTCGCATTATAATATCATTCGAATACTATTAAGTATCAGTGGCCTATGGCCTTTCCATACGCGAAATAGGCGCTACGCGATATACCTCGCTATGCTACTGATACTCGGATCTGTATTTATATTCGAAGTAAGTTTAATAAAAACGTGTATTATCTTAAAATACTAGTTCATATGTATTATAGCTTCCATTATGTTATTTTAAAAAAAAAAGTGTAGTAAATAAATGTTCTTTCGTCAAGATATCTACAGTGTACTTATGAAAATCCACATTCACTTTAAAGTGCGTTTGATATAATTAATAATGTAATTTACGACCGGACACACAGTGGGTCAGGAGAGCAGTAAAATTGGTTAATCTTTTGAAGCATACATTTTTCTATCAAACTAATTTCAACATACCTTGATACTCGGGAGATTTTTGGGGTTGCTAATTTTGAATCCAAAATCCAAATTTGAAAATTAAAAAAAGTAAAAAAAGATTTTAAAAAGACAAAAAAATCAAGTGTGCAAGTAGAAACTTGCACATTGCTTCCTCATAGTTTTTAAATGTGCAAGTAGAAACTTGCACATTACTTCCTCATAGTTTTTAAGTGTGCAAGTAGAAACCTGCACATTGCTTCCTTATAGTTTTTAAGTGTGCAAGTAGAAACCTTTGCTCACAAAGCTCCTCTATAAAGAAGCTTTTATTTTATTCGATATATAATTATTAGTATTTATTTGTTTCGGCTTTCTCATAGAGGAAGCTTTGTGAGCGAAGATCTTGTGAGCAAGTTTCTACTTGCACACTTTTTTTTATTGTGATAAGCTTTATTGCGACTAATATATCTGTTATACTATTACAAAAAATTTGGTTGATTAGATCTTGAGTTATAGTATATAAGCGAAAAAAATGATAAAAAAGCAATATATAAGTTTCCAATTTACACACTTTTTTATTATACTAGAACATTAGTAGCCAAGCGCGTGCCATTTCTTCAATTTTTCACATATATACGTACATATATACGTAATGTATATACATATATATGTAAATTGGTAATCCCTTCACCGATCCTTGCTAAATTCAACACCAACCTAACTTTAATGATACTCTATCTATAAAAAAAAATTGAGCTTGATATCTCAGAATTTACGAAAATTAGAGCAATCACGTAGATTTTTTTAAACAGAAATTGATAACTCTTATTATTAGCAATTTTTATTAATTCTATTATATTTTTCAATTTTTTCTACCTTTATTTCATATACCTATAATTCTTTAAAATTTGGTTAATCAGTTTTTGAGTTATAGAAATTTCAGTATATATATATATATATATATATATATATTTATTTATTTATCGACTCCCCTTGGGGTTGCAAGGCGTTTTAAAGGGACGTTCCCAACCCTTTACACAATACTCTTACTCTACCTTATTTTACCTTAATCCTAACCTTACTGACTAAATTGCCTTACCTATCTGTACACACACACACACACACACGCTCGCAAGATCCCTAATCTATGGACTTCCGTGTTTCCGTTTACATAGTTATCTCCTCACTCATACCCTTTCTGTCATTCACTCTCCCTTCCTCCCTCTCTTCCCTCTCATTTTCGTCACCTCCCTTCCTCTTCACCTTTTCTAACCTCCTCAGCCACCCCTCTCCTTCCCTCTCATCTCTCAGTACCTCCCCGACTACCTCCTGCCACGATCTCCCTCCCCCCCAATCTACGCAATCCTCCCACACATGTTCCCACGTCTCTTCCCCACTTCCGCACCCTGCACCTTTTTTTCTCTTCTGCCATCCAGTATTTCCCTCCCCCATACCACCCCCCAGCCTGTATCTAGCCACCCTCTGCCTCCTACTTTTCCCCCAGTTCTTTCTTAAATACTCCGGGATCCCCTCCTCCTTTACCATGCTATACCACTTGTTAAATTTTGCCCCCCCCCCCCTATCTCCTTCCACTTCTCTTCTCTTTGATTCAGCCTTTCTCTCTCATACACGTCCTCTCCCCTCCACATCCGTTCCTCCCTTAGCTCCTCCACCTTCTCTATCCTCCATTCCCTGCTCTCCGTCGTTTCTTTTCTCTCCTCCTCCCAACCGTTTAGGCTCTCCCCTCTTTTCGTCCTTCTTTCCATTTCCTCCCAGCACTCCTTTGCCAACTCCCTTCCTTTTCCCTCCTCCAGTTTTTTCTCCTATCCCCATGCTCTCATAACTGCCCTTCCTTTTAATTTCTCCCTCTGCAGCTCTTCCCTAATCATATACCCTTGTGTGCATCTTTTCACTCTCAACACCCACCTTAAATACTTTTCCTGCAACCTCTCTATTTCCCCTCTTTCCCTCCACCCCCATACTTCCACTCCGTAACTTATCACCGACCATATCAATTCATCAAACAGCCATATTCTCCTGCTCCAATCCTCCCCAAACCTCCTCTTTCCAATCCCCCATACCTGTCCTAGCCACGCTGCTCCTCTCCTTACCCTCTCTCTTACGTGTTTGTCCTGCCTCCCATTGTATTTTACTACATATCCCAAGTAGCAGAATTTCCTCACCTCCTCAATTACCTTACCCTTCCATCTCCAGCTCACCTTCTTCCACCTTTCCCCCCCTTTTCTACATCTCATTACTTTCGTTTTTCCACTGTTCAAAATCAGTCCCTTTCTGTCCAAATACCCCTCTAATTTTCCCATCATTCTCTTTATATCTTCCTCACTCTCCGCCAACATTGCTATATCGTCCGCATACGCCAACGTATATAACTTCCTCCCACACAACCACGGTCGTGAATACAGGTCTGGAAACTCTAGTAGTGGGGGGTGACTCGCTTAGTGAAGTTATTTTATGTAGTTGACACTATCACCACCTGGAGCGCTGGAGGTTAAAGATTTTTTAAATAACGCAAATACATATTGAAATTGACATACAACATATAACATATGACATATGACATATGACATATAACATATGTCATATATTTATATATAACATATTACATATTGACATATTGAATGTAACGAACGTACGAAGTCCTAGAAAGTGATTAAATTGACAATGAAATTAACGAAATATTGTGTCGTGCCAAATTGCAACCTGTTAAATTGCTGCAGCAGCTTTTAGCGTCATCAGTAGAATTAGGTTTATATTCATTTGGCAATGAAGTAGCAAGCCTTTGCTGTGATACAATCCAAGCCTTGACCATGTACATTCACAAAGAAGTTACGCAAGGACGGCGGCGCAAAGACATAATGGCACCCTTTTTGAACGTAAGTTTTTACAAGCGATAGCTTATGAGCATATAAACGTATCTTTTAGGATACAGCAAATTTTGAAATATTAAATTTTGCCTTTCAGTTGCTGATAAGTCTCATTTTGTCACATCAAATGGATTCAGATCTGATCTCGAACGCCAATACGCCTCTTTACCATCTCATATATTGCTATCAAGAACAATATCAGCAACTTGTACAGAATATTGTATCCAGTCAAACGGATCTACAAGTAGCACAAAGATTAGCGAATGCATTCACCGAGCTAACGACGAATATAGATTTTAGTATGTCTTTAGTATGACTTGAATAACCGTCCTCAGAGATTGAAGTTCAAAAGTAATTTCGATAAATTTGTCGTGAACGTACAAGGATTCTTAATGGTTAAGTAAGATAGAAATTAAAATGTAAATAAACAAAAATAAAATCATTATTTAAACAATACACGCGTGGATTTAATGCTTAACGCTTGGAATTTTTTAACGAATTTAGTTAACGACGTATTTGTAGAAAAATCGAATTAGTTCAGTTTATTGCTTTAATCATATTAATTGTACGGTGTACAATGAGCGTTTTTAACATATAGATGTATTTTATTTTATTTATGGATGTTATTGCAAAAAGGGGACTTAAGCATATAAGCTTTTTATTTTCTTTTCATAAAATAATTGTAAAAAAAAACAATAATCAGAATCGAACTAAAAACGGTAAGACGTTGCAAGGCGGATTTTTTGCTACCACTCATCCACATTTGAACTCATTTAAAACGTTGATTGAGCCAACTATTTACAAAACTCGCTGCTTTTTGCATATGCTATTTTCTATCTTACATTTATTATAAAAATATTGTATTGGTTAAGGCCTCTGCAATGAAAAATATAAGGAACAAAAAACAGATATTAGCGATTAATGTTATTCCTGATTTCTTATTTTTAATCGCTAATATCTGTTCCTTGTTCCTTATATTTTTCATTGTGCGGGAGCTTTTACGGTGAAACGGATTAGTGGACAACGCGTATGCGTGATAAAAAATCCTTGCAACGCAGCGACGCGCGCGGTCACATGGCAAACCTATGAAAATATCGTCATTAAGCGAGTCACCCCCACCACCAAAAAAACGGACGAGTTTCCGGACCTGTATTCACGACCGTGCACACAACCTTATTCCACCCCAACACCCTCTTAGTTTGTCATCAATGTCCGCCAGCAGCAACGTGAACAAAATTGGACTTAACGGGCACTCCTGTCTGACTCCTCTTCCTGTCCAAAACCTCTCTCCCAGCTCCTCTCCCACCCTTACCCTGCATACCGTCTCCCCCAACAGCTCTTTACATCTCCTCACCAAGCCCTACCTTACTCCCCTTTTTCTCATTGCTTCCAACAGTATCCTCCTGTCCACCGAGTCAAAAGCTGCCTTCAAGTCCACAAACATCACCACCATCTTCCCCTTCTTCCCATTTACCTGCCTATTTATTAGGTAATTCAACACATAGATGTTGTCCGTGGTCCCAACCCCTCTCCTAAACCCTGTCTGACTTGGCGGCAGCAAACCCTTCCCTTCAACCTCCTTTCTCAACCTTTCCGGCAAAACCGCACCGTACACCTTGTATGCCGTTTGTGCTAACGTTACCCCTCTGTAGTCCCCCACTTTCTCCCCTTCCCTCTCTTTCCTATGGCCACTATAATTCCCTCTCTCCAATCTTTCGGCCAACCTTCTCCTTTCCACACTCTATTACACACCTCCCACAGCCATTCCTTCACCACCTCCTCTCCAAACTTCCATACCTCGTTTGGGATTCCATCACTTCCTAATCACCTTTACCTCCGCTTCCCATTTCTTCACCTCTCTTCTTTTCTTCTCTTCACACAGCTTCTTGTATCGCTGTTTTTCCTCCCTGTATCTGTCCCCCTCCCCCTTTCCTTCTCCATTTCCTTAACATGCTTCCAACTTTTCTTTTCCCTTCTCTACACTCCTCATCCCACCAGCCCCTTTCTCCGCCCTTCTTGCCTTTCCTATTCACTTCCTTTAAAACCTCCCCTATCCTCCCTTTCAGCTCCTGCCACTCCTCTTCCACTCCCCCTCCCTGAGTTTGCCTATCCCCCACTAAATCTTTAAATTTTTTCTTTCCCTCTTCTGACCAGTGTCCTCTCCCAACTCCGCTCGTTCCCTATTTGTTTTACCTAAACCGTCCTCCATTCCTTTCACCCACGCCGTCACTGGCTGGTGGTCTGAGTCTACCTTCGCTTCTACCGTTACCCGTTCTATCCTCTCCCTTGTCCTCCTGTCCCCCAACACGTAGTCAATCACCGACTCTCCTCTCCCCCCTGTATACGTCCATTCTCCCTCCTCATCTCTTCTAATTCCCCCATTAAAAATCGCCCACCCATGCTCTTTTAAAAACCTACATAGTTTCCTTTATTCTCCATTTACCTTGCCATCCTTCGTTCTTTTTTCTCCTTCCCCCCTCTTCTTCTCCCTCTTCCACGAATCCTCCCCGGCTCCCGGTCCTTGCGTTAAAATCCCTTTCAATCAGCACCCTCACTCCCATGTCTACAACCTCCACCCATTCTTCTAGCCCGGGAGGTAACGACACAAAAGTGTCAGCGATTTGATTAGTCTTGGAACAAAGTAATTTCTTTTGTTTTAGTAGTGTTGTTGATGAAATGCAGAGTCTGGCTGCGCTGTCTCGCTGGAATGGGCGTTGCGGCGCCTTTGATCTTGTCAGAAAAACACTTATGTTGGAAGAATTTGATTAGTGCTGAGCTTTTATATATTTATTGTTTATTGTATAAAGAAATGTTTTAGAAGAGTCTGGCATGCAACTGACACTGGAAAATGAGTCTGGCATCTTCCCAAAGTCGTTGTAAAAAGTCGATTTGTAGAATTATTTGATTAGAGTTGTAACTTGTCAAGATGGTAGTTTAACCCGTTGACTGTGTATGACGGCTATAGCCGCAAAAACAAAAGTGGCCAAGAGAGTGTATGACGGCTATAGCCGCAACGTAGAAAAAACAAAGTAAAACTTTTTGAATTTGCTTGAAACTTGTTACTCGGGGGGGTTTCTGGGGTCGCTGATTACGAATCCGAAGTCAGATGTACAAAATTCAAAATGGCGAATCCAATATGGCGGATCAAAATTACACAAAAAAGTCTGATTTTCATGAAATTTGTTACTTTTATGTTTTTTGGGTCTCTGAATCCGAATATAAAGTTAGATTTACAAAATTCAAAATGGCGGATCCAATATGACGGATTAAAAATAAAAAAGTTGGTAGATTTACATGAAATTGTGTAGCCTTATGTCTTTTGAGTCTCTGAATCCGAATATAATGTCAAATTTTTAAAATTCAAAATGGCGGATCCAATATGGCGGATCAAAATTACAAAAAATGGTCTGATTTTTATGAAATTTGGCACCTTTATGTTTTTTGGGTCTTTAAATCCGAATATGAAATCAAAATTAAAAAATGGCGGATGCAATATGGCGCTTTAAAATTATAAAAAATGTATTGATATCCATTAAACTTGGATTCTTTAAGTATTTTGGATTGCAGATATTAATATAATATAAAAATTCCAAAATTTACAACTTACCTAGAATATAAGGGTACCAAATTTCATGAAAATCAGATCATTTTTTGTAATTTTGATCCGCCATATTGGATCCGCCATTTTAAATTTTAAAAATTTAACATCATATTCGGATTCAGAGACCCAAAAAACATAAGGGTACCACCAAATTTCATGAAAATTAGACCATTTTTTGTAATTTTGATCCGCCATATTAGATCCGCCATTTAGAATTTTGAAAATCTGACATCATATTCGGATTCAGAGACCCAAAAAACATAAGGGTACCAAATTTCATGAAAATCAGACCATTTTTTGCAATTTTGATCCGCCATATTGGACCCGCCATTTTGAATTTTGTAAATCTGACATCATATTCGGATTCAGAGACCCAAAAAACATAAGAGTATCAAGTTTAATAATAATCCGATAAACTTTTTTTTCAACACACTTTCTAGATTATTACATAATTAATTACACATCATTCCACTACTAATAAGCACGAAATCGATTACGTTTTTCCTTTTGGACAAGTAAAATCTTTTTCAATGAGTAATGCGTTAATAATATTTAAAGATACGGCGGGCAACGAGCTACCGGCGCGCTCGTGCAGACGACTTTAAAGGAGGTGCCAGACCAATTTTCCAGCCAGTACAAGTAGCCAGACTTATTTTTTTATAATTTTATATATTTAAACTACCATCTTGACAAGTTACAGCTCTAATCAAATAATTCTACATATCGACTTTTTACAACGACTTTTGGAAGATGCCAGACTCATTTTCCAGTGTTAGTTGCATTCCAGACTCTTTTAAAACATTTCTTTATACAAAATACAATAAATATATAAAAGCTCAGCACTAATCAAATTCTTCCAACATAAGTGTTTTTCCGACAAGATCAAAGGCGCCGCAACGCCCATTCCAGCGAGACAGCGCAGCCAGACTCTGCATTTCATCAACAACACTACTAAAACAAAAGAAATTACTTGGTCCAAGACTAATCAAATCGCTGACACTTTTGTGTCGTTACCTCCCGGACTATTCTAAATCTTCTAACTTCCTGTCCATATCCCTGTTTATATACACTCCTACTATCTTTCACCATTTTATCCCTAATCTCACTTTTATCGAGACCATTCCTTCTTTATCTTTTTTGTCTTCTCTCTTTCCATTTTGATCCCTACCCTCACCCCCACTATCATTTCTTCTACCGCCCTTTCCTTCCGATTCTTCCTTCCCGCTTTCTGCACTTCCCACACGTAACCTCTCGGCGACCTTTCCTTTATCTTTTCCCATCCCTTACCATCCACCCGTTTTGCATAACACCATTACATCCCAATCCTCCAGCCCCTTCCAGAACTCTTTATCTTTATTTGTTAACTCCGCCACATTTCAAAAGGCCACCTTATATAATCTCCTTCCCTCCTTTCTCTCTTTCCTTTCTCTCTCCCCCCTCTTCCTCTCCAACTCCTCTTTTCAATTCCTCTCTTTTATCCTTCTTCTTCTCCACTCTCCTTTCCTCCCCCTACCTGTTCCCTCTCTCTCTTCTATTTCCCCTGCTTTTGCCCTTTCTCTCTTTCACTTTCCTTCTCTTTCCCTTGCCCTGTCTCCCAAAACCTACCTCTACCATCCCTAAGCATACCTCTTACCTCATCCCACACTCACCATACCCCTTCTATCCATACCTTTCCCTGCCCCACCCGTACTCTTTTTCCTTCTCTTCTTGCCTTCCATGCCAATTGGTTTATCCTCCACTTTATCCTCCTTTCCTCCCATGTTAAATCTTCTTCTATCCACGTACTTTCGTCTTTCAATTTCTCATTATTCTCGACTTCTCTTCTTCGTTTCCTACTCTTACCACCGCCATGCCTCCTTTCTCTCTTTTTCCCGCATCTATTTTTCTAATCTCCTCTATCTTCACCTCTACGCCTATCTTTTTCATCACCTCCTCCACCCCTCCCTTTATCTTTCCTGCATCCTCTTTCACTCCTTTTACCATAATACTTCTCTTCCTTTCTCCCCTCTCCTTCACTTCACACCTCCTTTCCAGCCTCTCCACCCTCTCCTTCTAATCAAACTCTCCCCTCTCCTCCTCCCTTTTCCCTCCTCCGCATCCTTCTATACCTTTTCCTCCCTCACGATCTCCTCCCTTTAGCTCCATCTGCATCCCCTCCAATTTTCGCTCCAACTCCTCTATTCTTTTCTTAAAACTCTCCTCTCTCCCTTCTCCACATCTCCTCTCTCTCCTTCATTTCGCTCCTTATCTTCTCTACTTCTTCCACCATTGCTTTCCTTTGCCCCTTCGCCACTTCTCTTAGTTCCTCTTTCACTCCTTTTAACCCCTCCCTCAGCTCCTCTCTTAATGCTCTCAGCAACCCTTTCACATCGATATCTTCCCCCCCTGGTGGCATTCTTACCACTTCCCTGCTTTTCTTCGAAAAGTCCACGTTCCCTTCCCCAACCGCTTCCTCTTCCTTCTCCATTGCATCCCTCTTCTTCTTAAACAGCTCGTCTATACTCCCTTTCATCTTGGAGAGTTCTTCTATGTTCCCCGTACTACCGCGTCTCTCCCTCCCCATTCTATCCGCGAACTGTGCCATCTCCCGTCCTCCTACTCTATGGCCGCACTACTTCCCCGCGTTATTCTCGAATTCCCCAGAATTCCCTATCCCTTCTCCCTAGCACTCTATACCCTTCCCCTTCTGCGTCTGTCTCTCTAACCTCAACCTTCCTGCTTCTCCTCAGCCTCCACGGGCTCTCTCTCCGAACCCTCCGCACTGCCTCCACTCTCACACCTGCCCTCTTCCTCTCTGCGTTTGCTTCTCACTCGACACACTCTCTCTCTCACACTCACACTCTACTTTTCTCTCGCAAAAACCGTTGTCTCACACCTAACCAACCGGAAACGGAAGAAATTTCAGTAAACTTGGCTGTTTTTTTTTAACAGAAATCCCTTCTGTTTCCCTTTATTATTAACATTTTTTATTAAATCTATTATATTCTTTAGTCTTTTCTACCTCTATTTCATATATAATTTTTTAAAATTTAGTTAATCAGTTCTTGAGTTATAGAAATTTCAGTAAACTTGGATGTTTTTTTTAACAAAAATTGGTAACCCCTTTATTATTAACAATTTTTATTAATTTTATTATATTCTTCAGTCTTTTCTACCCCTATTTCATATATAATTCGTTAAGATTTGGTTGATTAGTTCTGGAGTTATAGAAATTTCGGTAAATTTTTGGCACATACATACATACATATATACGTACAGGCATTTTTTTTAATGCGATATTTCGAAGTTTTAGAACACTGAACACTGAAGATAATAGAATTAGAAAAAATTGCCAATATAATAAAAAAAAAGTGTAAAAATTAGAAACGTGCACTTTGAATCTCTATGACATGTGCCTTTAATTCATTACTCTAATGATGTCACAAAACAATATTTATCGAAGAATCTAATAACCTCAATGTACGTAAGTCCTCCCGATTTCCATCTTAAGGAGGCGGTACACATATGGTTTTTTCACCCCCTCTCGTAAAAAAATTAACTTCCGCAATTCTTGAGCGCTTACTTCGTGAGCGACTGTCATGGCATATTTTGACAGTTGTGTGTAATAGAGTTAATAGTGTAATAGTAATAGTGAAATATTAAAGATAAATAGCGCGCGTCTGTGATGTCTAGTTATACCAAATACACGCAATGTATTTTGCAAATTCAAAAATCTAACCTATATAAGTGGTAGCTTTATATCTTTTTCACAAAATTATATTATCTAACTTAACTCAAGTGACATGTATTTAAAAAAAAAATGTAAAATCTTTAATTTCTTCTTCACAAAATTATATTACCTAACTTAACTCAAGTGACATGTATCTAAACTAAGTGGTAGCTTTATATCTTTTTCACAAAATTATATTACCTAACTTAACTCAAGCGACATGTATTTCAAAAAAAGATGTAAAATCTTTATTTTTTTCTTCACAAAATTATATTACCTAACTTAACTCAAGTGACATATGTATTTCAAAAAAAGATGTAAAATCTTTAAATTAAATTGCGCCAATTCTATTATATTCTTTAATCTTTTCTACCCCTAGGCCCTAGTTCATATATAAATTCTTTAAAATTTGGTTGATTAGTCTTTGAGTTATAAACATTTGAAATTTCGGAGAATCCGTACATACATGGAAGCCTTATAAAACTGGGTTTTATCAACCAAATCTTAAAAAATTATATATGAAATAAGGATACAGCAAACCAAAGAAGATAATGGAATTAGAAATAGCTTGATCTCAAAATTTGCGGAAGTTATAGCTATCACAAACATTTCTCAAAAAATTGAAAATTTTATAACATAGGAACCTCTTTACCGATCTTCAATACCAAAATCAATACCAACCTTCCTTTAATACTCTACATTAAAAAAAAAATTGAGACCGATATTTTCAAATGTACGGAAGTTAGAGCATTCACACCCATTTACAAGGTGTACACACACACACACACACACACACTTTTTAAAAAGTGCATTTTCGACGTTTTAGAACATTCTAAACACATTGGCAGCGACAACTCCAAACAAATTTTTTTTCATGAAAACAAAGGAAGCAAAAAAGAAAACCATAAAAAACATAAAAAAAATATGGGTCTAGAAACTCGCTATAGGTCCTTGTCGTTATTAGTTCTGAGTAATGCTAAAAGTGAGATTTTATATTTGCAATTCTATTCGGAATATTCGAACCTGCTTATAGTACCATGGAAATCACAACTTTATTTATTTTCTATCATGTTTGACTGAAATTTTAAATTTTATTATTGTCAACATATTTGTAATTAGCTACCTAAAAAACCTTCTAACCGGTTTATTGTAAAATATATAAAAATCGTAAAAAACTGAATATTATAGAGATAGGTAATACATGGATATAATATGCTGCAATGGGTTAAAAGTCAATTCCGGGGATGAGATCAGACAAATGTTTTATCGTCATTTTTTCAAGTAAATTAGTTCTTTTTAAAGTTAGATCGGCTGCTTCTTATTTGGCAACAACTTAAACTTTGAAAGTCTATGTATGCAATCATATACCATATGTGTACCAAATGTTCCGAAACGGTCAATTAGCTCAGAAAGTATTGCTTTATTGAAAAAATGTTTCAGATAAAAGTTGGAGAGTTCAAAGACGGCCAATAGGCGATCTCATTAGATTTTGGGTCCGAGGCCTGTGTTGGAGCTCAGTAGAGCCTAAGTTGAATTTTTTAAATAAAAACCCCCATTTTTTATTGTATCATCTAATTTTTGTCTTGAAACATTTTTTTAGTGCCTAATATTTTTTTAAACATTTAAATAAAACTTGGTAACTTTTTCAATATTTAGCTTACAATATCTCGATGATTGTTCATCCGAGGGAAAAGTACTACAGGATTTTCTGACTTGATTTGGTCTCAAGAATATGCTGTTGCAATAGCATCCTAACTTTTTTAAATATTTGTGTATACATGAAAGCTCCAAGAAGATGTATATTCATTTTGAATTTTGCTTCAGAGAAATTTTTAAATGAGACATAGACATTGCGGGCTAAAAAATCATCATAAACTGTAATTTGTACGCATAACGGGAAATTTTTTTTAATTTTTCGTGTTATATTAAATCCGTTATTTTTAATTTCGAAATTTTTACATCAAAAATGGAATCAGCGACATCGAAAACCTTGTATAAGTACATTTTTATTAGGCATTTTCATGTGTTTAATGAGACATTGAATTTTGACCACTTTTACTGCTCTCCTGGTTCAGTGTGGAGCGGTCTAATTTAAATTATTTCTTATACGACTTGTCCGCAATGTAATCTATGGAAAATGCAGATGTTGGGTATAATTGAAGTCAAACACGACTCCTTTGAAGTGATCGATGCCCTGCCGTTGTTGCTTTTCGCGATAGTGACTATAAGTAAAACATTTTGCGCGGTATATACATTACCACAGGTGCGTAATAAAAATAATATTGTATAATGTATATAGTAACGCAAAACGATTAATCAACGATAAAAACAGTAGCAATAAGTTCGAAAAATAAAATAAAATCTTATTACATTTAAATATTTTTTGAGTGATAGATAAAAGTGCTTCTTATAAAGATGCAAGAGTACTGTCTTTCTCCAAAATCGGACGAGGAAACTAAGATACAGATTTTACACGCGCAATATGGGCGAAAGTTAGGCTACGCTTATACGGGTGACTTTAACAATATAATCGGTTTAACAATAATATAGTGAAGTAACAGTAATTAAAAATGAAATATATTAATATAAAAATTTTATTTCTTAAGCGGGTTTGAAATACACTATGTACAGAGTGGGTGCGAAATTGTAGGTGACAATAAGGTGTTTCCTCGTGCTAAAATAAATTAAAACTGTAGAAAAATTTTTTCGTACAAGATTTCGTATTCGAAATAAACGATTTTAAAAACTTACTAACAATAAGTACACGTATTTGACTATGGCCGGTACTCATAATCAGATCTTATTTCAAGACCGTCTTAAGTAATATCTTAAGATGCTAATACGGCTCTGTGATTAGTTAATGACAGCTTAAGATTGTACTTAAGATGGTCTTAAATATAAGAACCGACTATGAATACCGGCCTATGTTTCGACTAACAGATTTTGCTATAGCTATTATTTCTGTTTGTAGACATCGGCAATGTCATGATTTGTTTTCTATCAGTCGTATTATCTTAGCTGTCAGTTTCTGCCAAGTTTTCGCGAATAGCAAAATACAGTAATTGCGAGTATGATATATATGAAAGATGGAATTTTTAATATAGAGGAGACAGAGGCAGGTTGTCAAATACTTTTCAAATACCGATTAAAAAAAAAAAAATTTATAATATTGTATATTACTTTATAATATAACTACATCCTTCAGGTGTAAGAAAAAAAAATACTAAACTTATATATATATATATATATATATATATATATATATATATATACATTTTTTTATTAGTCTAACACAAAATATATTATTATAAACGCTGACCTTGTTACGGCTCTATGCTCTTTATATTTTTATTTAATTTATATTTAATTTATATTTTATATTTAATTGATTCTTAATCGTCTGAGCCTTTTATTACATATATTTAAATATATTTATACACAAAAAAGTTATTTAATTCTAAGCAAAATCGTACAAATGTGACAACTTACCCCATACCCAAGGTTGGTTGTCACATGACTCTGGATTGGTTGTCACGTATCTTTCATATAACATACGACAAATAGTTCCTATTTTAATGTTTTATTAAAGTTAGTGACAGTTTTTTGTAGACTTTACTTAATAATATAGTGCAACATACAGTAAACAAAAAATTAATAATTTTTATAAAATTTGTAATATAATTCTTATAAACTTACAATTAGAATATAAATAAAAAAAATAATAATTCTCATAAACTTTGTAATACTTTCATAAACTTTGAATAAATAAAAAAATAATAATTTTCATAAACTTTGAATTTTATCTCATTTGAGACAAATTTACCCCGAACGGTCATTTTAAACAAAGAAGATATATTTATAAACAATGTTGCAATAACGGTTAACTAAATAATATAGAAAAAATTATCTAAATCTATAATATTTATTATGACTAAAGAGAAATTACGATTAGTAATTTCAAAAACCATCGGAACAATAAAAATAAAGTTAAGAAAAAACTCACCACGTTAAAGGCCGTAGCCGCCGGATAAGAAGGGTCAATGTGCTCCCACACGGATCATGCTCATTTTTTTTTGCTTTGATTGCTATCAGTGTCACTTACAATTTAGACAAATATTAGCCCTTAATATTGAACCGTTTTGCTGTAAAAAATAAAAATAAAAATAAAAATTTCGAAAATAATTCATATCTTTTGATCGGCTTAACCGATTTTGATGAAATTTTAATATGTTGTAGATATCATTGAGAAACATTCGTGGAAAAATCGGGAAAGGTTTCTGGTGACAGAAACATTGATAAAAAAAATAAATAAATGTTCTTGATTTTTTTTAGTCCCAATATCTTTCTTGTACAATTACGAAAAAATTTTTCTAGAATCTTAGAGTAGTTTCCTATCGGACATAATTTTTTGGAAGCAATAAAATGGGTATATAGGCGGTACTTTTAAAAAATAAAGTATCTTTTTATTTTTTTTAAATATGATATGCTTTTGGCACGATTGCCATATATTTTATATAGAATTTTGGGATAGTATTCTACAACAAGTAATTTTTTCGAACCAATAAAATAGGTAGGCAAAAGTTAAAAAAAATAAAATATTGTTTTTTATTTTTCTAAATTATGATATGCTCTTCGTACCATTGCCATATCTTTTTAAAACTTTTAAGACGGTATTTTATAACAAGTAATTTATTCGAACCAATAAAATAGGTAGAAGGTACTTTAAAAACCAAATTTTTTTTTCAAAATTTATAGTTTTTTGGTACCATCGCCATATTTTTATTTAGAATCTTGGAATGGAATCCTACAAGTAATTTTCCGGAATAAATTAAATAAATAGATGCAGGTACTAAAAAAAATAATAAAATAAAGTAAATTGAAAAAATTATAAAAAGATAAATTATAATCGTATTAAATTAAATGTTTATTAATGAAGTACACATACACATACACGTACACATACACTCAAAATAATGACGTACACATACACATTCGTTCACATAATCACTCTCATACTATTATTTACACTATTTATAGTGTATGGACCATCCATATATGACTATAAATAGAATGGCGGTGGTGGGATTAATTTTTCGATACCGACTTTTTTTAAACAAGTTGCGTAGTTTTTTGTCATATTTTCGAAAATAATAATCGTAGAGTAATAAATAAGTTGTCATTCAATAGCTTATATAGTCTCATTTTTTCTCTAAAGTCTATAAAATCTCTAAAAGGGGTTACCGATTTCTGTCTTAACAAATCTCCACGATTGATATAATTTTTGTTATATCTTTTAACTAATAATCGAGTAATAAATAAGGTGTCATTCGATAGCTTATAGAGTCCCATTTTCTCTCTAAAGTCTCTAAAGTCTCTAAAAGGAGTTACCGATTTCTATCTTAACAAATCTCCACGATTGATATAATTTTTGTTATATCTTTTAACTAATAATCGAGTAATAAATAAGGTGTCATTCGATAGCTTATAGAGTCCCATTTTCTCTTTAAAGTCTTTAAAGTCTCTAAAAGGAGTTACCGATTTCTATCTTAACAAATCTCTATGCCTGGTTTTTTTCGTAAATTTTGTGATATTAACCCTTTGAGGGTGCGAGGGACTTTGAGGGGCGGTGGTAAATATATTTACCACCTATTTTACATTTATTTTCTTTTTATTTCTTTGATGTTTCACTCTTTTAACCTATACTAAGGCGTTTTTTAGACTCTTAGGTAACTAAGTTATACAACCATTACGAAAAATTAGACCAACTGACTTGTTTTTTTTATTGTTATAAACAATCAATTGCAAAAAATCGATTTTTTCCGGAAAAAATCGGCTATCGGTAAACGGATAAAACTAGAGCTCTGAAAATTGTTATACATATTGTCTATACTTAGTACTATTATATATATGTTTTGCAAATTTTTTGACACGTTGGTTTTAAAAAAAAAATTTTTTGAAATTTTTTTTGCCATATTGAATCCGCCATTTTGAAATTTGAAATTCTGACTGCAGAATCGTAATCAGCAACCCCCAAAACCTTACGAATCACTTTGACATTGGTGATTGGTTCTTTTAAAAAATGTGCCCCTCAAAGGGTTAAGCTGAAATTTGTTTTTGAGTTTCATTAAAGGTTAATGTTTTATAGAGTGTCATTAAAGGAATGTTGGTATTAAACTGGTATTTGACTGGGAGCCAAAACCCTCATGGACCCTTGCGGCGTCCTTTATGATTAACACTGGGAGGATCCTGTATTGACAGGAATTGGAGGTACTCATTCATTAACGAATCGATTTTCTTGAAACCGGTGCAAAAATTTTTCTAATTTTTAGGGACGGATCGAATTTTAAAGAATTATATAGAAAGTAGAATTTCCCGGGGATTGAAATTTATACTTAATACTAGGAGGATCTTGTATTGACATGAATTTGTCGTCGATCTGGGAATACCGATTTATCCCTACAATTTAAAATTTTAATATACTTAAGTTTATGTTTTCTAGAAAAATTTTAGAACTGGTTTAAAGTTCAAAGTATAAACCTTAATATCGTCTAAATGGTTATATTTATGAAAAAAATATAAGAGACCTTTTTTGTAAATCGTTAAATTTTCTACAAAAGTATGTATTGATTATTTCATAATTTTTGATAGTCGATATGATACAACATTCATAAAAAGCAAAAACAAGTTTTATAAAATTTATCAAACTTTAACTTTGAATATCTTTTGAACGGTTGAATTTATGAAAAAATGATAAGAGATCTTTTTTGTAGAGCGGTAAATTTACTACAGAAAATCTATGTTGCGCAATGCTGTATTACTGTTTGTTAGATAGTTATAAAATTTTTTCTATCTTACTAAATAAAAAATAAAAAATCGCGATGAGCGACCTGTTAATATTAATATTAAGGGCTAAAATTTTAACAGGTATCTTATTTTACCTTCCTGCAAGTATATATGCTATTCGTGAAATGAAAAAAAAAGTTGCTCCGAAATGACACACCCTAAATTATATATATATATATATATATATATATATATATATATATATATATATACCCAGATAGCCAAGTCTGTTCGAACAAATAATGCCAAATACTTGCTACAAATTTTGGTTTCAGAAATGGTACAAATTTGCATCAAAATTTGTTTTATCAAATGTTGTAGACAAACAGCTAGCAAATACGTATCAAAACATGCGTACACAATTGACGCCAAATTGATACCAAATATCGAGCAAAGCTTAGTAGTACCTGATAACAAATTGGCATCAAATTGCCGCTAAAATTAGTTGACAAAACCTATAACGCCAAATTAATGCCAAATATTGAGCAAATTTTGGTGACAAAGCTTGAGAACAAATTGACGCCAAATACCGAGCAAAGCTTAGCAACTACCTGATAACAAATTGGCACCAAATTGCTGTTAAAGTTTGTTGACTAAACCTAACACCAAATTGATGCCAAATATTGAGCAAATTTTGGTAACAAAATTTAAGAACAAATTGACGCGCTCGAATTCCTTCGCGTTTTGCAAACGCCCGATCGTTTCATTCAGATGGCGCGACGCATAAGTCGCCACTTTCAAAGCGCCCCCACCTCCTTCCTTGCTCTCGTTCAGTGTCATAACCGCTTTTGCTGCGTTTCTTCGGAAGAGTACGTTTTCTTTCTTTCGTAACTAATTGAGCTAAGTGGCACGTATTTTGGAGACCAACCGAGCGAGATTCGACTTCCCAAGGAGAGCTCACCGCCAGGAAAAGGAGAGCTGCGGCAGCTTGCGTCCGAGAGGGAACTTTGAGGCAAGGAGTCCGGTCCAGTAAGCAGGGCTCTTCCGATATTCTCATTTGGGACGCTATATTGGAAGATCGACATTGATCGTAGTAGTACAAGGGGCGCTGTAAGGTTAATCGAAAAAAAACAAAGTAGTAGTATTATACCTCGAAAAAACCTAAGTAACAAGTGGTGGACGTAATCTTTGTATCTCCAAAAATCTCGAAAAAACCTAAACAGTAGTATCTTCACCTCGAAAAAAAACAAAGTAGTAGTATTATACCTCGAAAAAACCTAAGTAACAAGTGGTGGACGTAATCTTTGTATCTCCAAAAATCTCGAAAAAACCTAAGCAGTATTATTTTTATTTCCAAAAAATTATTACTCAAGTGATACACATCACAAAATTACGTTACCTTATCAAAAAATGAGTCGCGCTTCAAGTGATCTATTATTACAATTACAAAAAAGAAATGATATCTCTTTTTAAATTACAGCGCCAATTACAGAGAACATACACTGAGAAAAAAAATTTGTCAATCCCAAGAAATATTTAGTCCGATACGTTCAACTAACCATTTTAGTTAGTTAACTAAACATTAGTTGAATTAATTAATTCTTGATTAAAAAAACGAAATAAATTGTTGAAACAACTAATATTTAGTTAACTAATTAAAATGTTTAGTTGAACGTATCGAACTAAATATTTCTTGGGATTAACAATTTTTTTTCTCAGTGTATTTTTCGAGATACAAAGATTACGTCTACCACTTGTTACTTAGGTTTTTTCGAGGTATAATATTACTACTGCTTTTCTTCGATTAGAATAAAAAATTGAATCATGAAGAATTACACAGAGGTAACAGTACAAAATACAAATATTTTATTAAAATATTTAAACCCAACAAGGGAATACAATGTATTTAAATACAAAGTTTATATATGTATTTTAAAAGATTTAATCGCATCCCAAAGAATTACAGAGGTAACAGTACAAAAAATAAAAATATTTTATTAAAATACATAAATTTTTCTTGTCAAAAAACTTGGCGCTGCTAGACCTCAAAATTAGGTCAGCCTGGTGTGTATGTGCGAGCGAGTGGGTGTGGGCGATGTGTGTGTGTGTGTGTGTGTGTGTGTGACGGTGAATAATGCGGTTTATTACTAAGTATAGGATAAGTTAGGATAAGTTTAGATTTTTAAAGCGATTAGAATTAAGTATAGAATAAGTATAGAATAAGTAATATCTACATTTGTAAAAGGTCTCTCTCTCTCTCTCTCTTCTCTCTCTCTCTAGCAGCGCCAAGTTTTTTGACAAGAAAAATTTATGTATTTTAATAAAATATTTTATTTTTTGTACTGTTACCTCTGTAATTCTTTGGGATGCGATTAAATCTTTTAAAATACATATATAAACTTTGTATTTAAATACATTGTATTCCCTTGTTGGGTTTAAATATTTTAATAAAATATTTGTATTTTGTACTGTTACCTCTGTGTAATTCTTCATGATTCAATTTTTTATTCTAATCGAAGAAAAGCAGTAGTAATATTATACCTCGAAAAAACCTAACAAGTGGTAGACGTAATCTTTGTATCTCGAAAAATACACTGAGAAAAAAAATTGTTAATCCCAAGAAATATTTAGTTCGATACGTTCAACTAAACATTTTAATTAGTTAACTAAATATTAGTTGTTTCAACAATTTATTTCGTTTTTTTAATCAAGAATTAATTAATTCAACTAATGTTTAGTTAACTAACTAAAATGGTTAGTTGAACGTATCGGACTAAATATTTCTTGGGATTGACAAATTTTTTTTCTCAGTGTATGTTCTCTGTAATTGGCGCTGTAATTTAAAAAGAGATATCATTTCTTTTTTGTAATTGTAATAATAGATCACTTGAAGCGCGACTCATTTTTTGATAAGGTAACGTAATTTTGTGATGTGTATCACTTGAGTAATAATTTTTTGGAAATAAAAATAATACTGCTTAGGTTTTTTCGAGATTTTTGGAGATACAAAGATTACGTCCACCACTTGTTACTTAGGTTTTTTCGAGGTGAAGATACTACTGTTTAGGTTTTTTCGAGATTTTTGGAGATACAAAGATTACGTCCACCACTTGTTACTTAGGTTTTTTCGAGGTATAATACTACTACTTTGTTTTTTTTCGAGGTGAAGATACTACTGTTTAGGTTTTTTCGAGATTTTTCAAGATACAAAGATTTCGTCTACCACTTGTTACTTAGATTTTTTTAAGGTATAATACTACCACTGTTTTTTTTTTTTTCGAGGTAACAACATATACACTACTATGCGTGTACTTGGCGCCTTTCTTTACCTTTTTTTTAAAAAAGGTAATTTTGTACTGATATCACGCCTTTTTGTAGTATTACGCATTGTATAAACAGTATGTACAGGGTGTTATTTCGAGGTATAATACTACCACTTTGTTTTTTTCGAGGTAACAACATAATACATATGTACTACTATGCGTGTACTTGGCGCATTTTTTTACCTTTTTTTTAAAAAAGGTAATTTTGTACGGATATCACGCCTTTTTGTAGTGTTACGCATCTTAATCTTAACAGAAAAAAATTACACCTTATAAAGAAATGTGTCTGAAGTTGTAAATATATATATATACACATTGCCGGACATTGCTTTTATGTAAAATATGCATGTATATTACGTTGCTTGTATAAATTATTTCTTACCAACTTTTTCCAAAAATAATATATAAATACCTTTAGCACCTGTAGGCCATCGTTTATTTTCTATAATTTTTCCATCATCAAATTCAATCCAAAATGTCCTTTCTCTACACATACTTGTATAATGAAGATATTGTCTCAGAGATATCGCAATATATCGACAATATAACCTTCACTCACAGATATGATGAGATTGTAAGCTATTTGCGAAATAGCTTATGAGCCACGAACAACGACGAAATACTATTAATAATAACAACAGAGAGAATTCTTCTCTGCTATTAATCCCACAATGTATTTGTCAACAAAGCGTAGGAACCGGTAACGCGTACGCGGAACGCAACAACCACGAATAATGTAATCAACGACCATGATGTAAAAAGAAAGGTGTTTCATTCCCGAGATGCGCAGTGGTCTAAAATAATGGCTGCCTTCTGACCAATCAAAAAGCCTCCCCAAATGTAAAAAGCAACATGGCTACTTCCGTGATATGTAAGAGGTTAGATTGTTAGCCGCCGCATGAGCGGATTCTCGCTTAGATCCAACCGGCAATCCAACGACTCCGAGAACGTGACGAAGGCGTTGTCGCGCAGTATCAGATGCCTCAAATTCGGCAAGCCGGCCAGAGAACCGTCCTCCACAAACCGTCCTCCACCAATAGTTCGCAATTGGTTGTCGTTGAGATACCCAGAGTGTGCCCAACTTTTGAAACGCGCCTGGCTCCACCGTGCCTTCGGCCACAAGGGGAAGTGATCCGCGTAGTTTCTTGGGCCCAACGAATCTACGGCTACTACGATAAGAGGTTTGTCTTGACCATCTTGAAATGTGCCAAGTTATTATTAATAAGCTACATACTATATTTTGTTTACAGAAACTAGATTGTTAGCCGCCGCATGTGCCTTCAGCCTTCCTTTCTGTCTATGCTAAATGATAATGAGTTACGGGCTTTACTGGATGAAGCTATAACATACAAATGTCCGAAAGATCGGGAAGGAAAGTCTAATTTTTTTAAAGTACGTACGGGCTTTGAAATATTATGTATTGAACATAAAAATGCTATTGTGTTAAGATGTATAGATTGATATGTGTGCTTTGTAGGAACTTTTGCAAGAGGCAGAAGCGGACAAGACTGAGGAAGGCCGTAGAGTGATATCTAATTCACGCTGTCTTCCGGGTTCAAATCGCAGGAGGCATAAACGGGAGTCTGTGTCCGAGCGTTTGACACATGGCGGATCATTGCAGAATTTTTAGAATTTAACTTCTCATCGTATTATATTAATCATTGTATTGTATTAAAAAAGATTCGCCGCCGGTCTCATTATGTTCATGTATATAGTTGTCCTTAACTTTATACATCTATGTATAAAGTTAATGATAAATAGCGAAATTACTGATAAAATTGAGATATATTATCAATGTACTAATTATTCATTTTTCTAGTGCAAAATTTAAGTAATTATGAGCCTAGTTGTCATGAAATACAATTACTTGAAGATTTTGAACAAATCACTAATCAAGAGATAGTAGAAAAGAATGCACTTTTATATATAACCGGTTATGTAGCTCATAGATTCCGAAATCGCTATACTAACTTAGGAATTTCAACAAAGTCTTTACCCAATCCACCTAATGATTGGCTTTGTACAATATCAAGAGGAAACTGCATGTATCCATCCGCAGACTTCTTAAAAGCAGCTGAAGTCATGGATACAGAATTTGTAAAATTCCATGGTGATTCTTTTAGCACTGAAAATAAGATCTTTGAAAAATTAACTGACATTGTATCAATAAAAACAAATAATATTTTTCCTAAGGAAGTTATTGCGTGTTTAGTTCGCACGAGAACTTATATAAGACTGAGAAAACTTAACAAAGAGATAGTAGAAAATAACATACGTAAGAAAAAATAAAAAAAAATATATAAACTGTCTAATAAAGAAAATGTTGATAAAAATAAAATAACGTTATAAAATATAAATGCATTTATTTATTTGTTATTATTATATTATATACTAACATCTATATACTTACTTTTACATACTTATTTTTTATGAATAGCACGGCTTCTAAAACTTAGAGCGGTCTACATAGTCCGATCTTATATTTAATATTATCATAGGTTTATATTAATAAGGCATTGCAACGGCCATTGTATCAATAACAGCATTTTATAACGTAACTAATGGTTCAATGAAGAAAATTTGTTTTCGAAAAAGAAATTCTTATTTCGTCGGCTGCGTTCCGACATCCGACTACGGCTGCGGTCCACTTGATGCTACAAATGCTTCGAAGCATTCCTCTTCTCTTTTCTTTCAATGAAGAAAGAAGGAGAAGAAGAACGCTCCAAAGCATTTGTAGCGTCAAGTGGACCGCAGCCTACGACATACGACTGATTGTAGAACCGGCCTAATCAATCTAGGTTAATGATTTTATCATTTCAAATTATATCACGTATTTTTATTTACGTAGTCTTTTATTACTTTAAAAATTTTTAATTTTGTTTGTATTTTTTTTACATTTACAACTTTTCTTTACATTTTTTCCAATACTGCATTAGAATTTCGCGCTACATTTGGGGAGTAAATTTGATTGGCTGCTCCGTATTTGGCCGCCATTATGCGCAATGAAACACCTTTCTTTTTACATCATGTCAACGACGACGTGATAGGCGACGTGATCGACAGCAACGTGATCGATGGTGACATGATCGGCGGCGACGTTATCGGCGTGTATAGATAGAGCCTTTAGGGCTGCATTCAAAAACTATATTCGAGTGCACACCGCATCGCTTTATCTTGTTACTAAAAATTGAACAAGGACAGGGACCGTATTCTCGAGCCTGCCCTAATGATTTTCGTGTGCGACTTTCTATTTGAAAAACATTGAATTTCGCATGCGAGTTTCATGAAAACGATTCGAGAATAATGCTAGGTCTACAATGCGAGTCGTAAAGTCGTGAGTCATAAGAATTGACCAATCACAATCGAATTTGAGGAGAATAATCGACTGTGATTGGTCAATTCTTACGACTCACGACTTTACGACTCGCATTGTAGACCTAGCATAAGGCTCCAGAACGACGCTGGTGTGTATTCGAATGACCTAGTTTACACCGATCTCTTGATACGCGTATCAAACCAATAATCAAACTAATTTACTAGTTATTTACTATTTAATACGCGTATCAAGTGATCAATATAAACTAGGCCAGAGTGAAGTTTTCGAATATAATCTGAAAGGCTCTCTACCCTATAAGGGTATTCCACGCTTTTAAACACTTTACCCGCCATCGTCGCCGATTTCATTCCAGACTTTGTATAACAAACAGTGGCAAATACTGGCCGTATTGTCCTCTGAAAAGAGGCAGGAGCCAACGAAACCACTGTTTCATACTGATTGTGAGAGAAATCGCGAAAGTACAAATGGTAAGTACTGTCTTTTCAATATATATTTCACATAATTTCACATAATTACAATATATAAAAAATTTAATTCATATTATATGTATTTAATTCATAAAATTTCTTATACAATTTTATTATTTTACAGTTCGCAGACCAAGAGGCAGAGCCGCGGGGATACGACGCCAAGAAGAAAGGTTCATGGCCTTCTTATATAAATTGTCATCACCCAATTACTATTGGGGTAGACGAGGCAGAGGCAGACGTTGAGAGCAACAGGATTTAATCTTTGTTTCTATATAATCTCTATATAATGTCTCTGTATAATATCTATATATAATAATGTCTCTATATAATTAATAAAAAATTTGTATCTCTTATAATCTTTGTCTCTATATAATCTCTATATAATGTCTCTATATAATCTCTATATATAATAATGTCTCTATATAATCTATATTATATATATATATATATATATATATATATATATTATCAAATCCTCTTGATTCAAAACGATCTTGATTACTTTTATTAATTTGTATGTAGCTGTTTTGAGACAAATTAGTTGTTTCGACGCTCTCAGGTTGTACAGGTAATTTATCCTCGAGAAAGTCGAATAGGGATATTTTTCCGCTGCTTGGTTTACTGTCCTCGGTTTTCTTTTCCCGTTTGCCACGCGACTCTCGTGGTTCCAATAATACCAGCTTTAAATGGCAATCCTTGACCTATATCTCCCAAAATTAAGTCACCATCTAATTCTCTTTCATCAACAGCTACGTCTAAAAATAAAATAATGTATTAATATGATATTATGGCTACGGTCAACGTGACACTACAAATGCTTCGAAGCATTCCTCTTCTCTTTTCTTTCAATGAAGAAAGAAGGAGAAGAAGAACGCTCCAGAGCATTTGTATCACGTTGACCGTAGCCTATATATCAAGATATATATATATCTTTCAGCAACGTGCACAACTTCATTTGAGGTTATAATTGGGTACAACATTCATCGCACGATACTTTTATAATTGCAAATCGGAAACGTACCTCGAGTTCAGCTCTTCTGCGATCAACGAAGTCGGGATCGAACGTGTCAGTCGTCACTTTCTGCCAAGCGTAGAGAACCTTCTTTTCCGGCAGCGATGGTAACACGATGGGTGCGTTCAGCCGAATACTCCGCTAGCCTAGCAATCGTGAGCAGTCGCTCGTTTCCTCTCCTTTTAATCCATTGGGTCAAAAGAGAGGAAACGAGCGAAAACGAGCGACTGCTCACGACTGCTAGGCTAGCGGAGTATCGGCTGAACGCACCCAATGTAGGGATACGAAATCTCCAGATAAGCACGAAGCAATTCAATTCAGTATATCGCCGGCACGATTACGGTGTTACTGCCGTTTCGCGTACGCGCGTATGCGCGCGTTGTCGCACCTTACCTCGCGACGCGTAATAAAGAGTCACACGGTCGGTCTCGCTCCGCGCGTACTACCGTGTCTCTCGATCGATCGAGATAGGTTAACTGATCAGATGATGAACTGACTGACAGGAGACATCGAATTCAAGCTTGATTCATAAGAATCGACTTAAAAATTCCCTAGCGGCACTTTCTGCCAAGTGTAGAGAACCTTCTTTTCCGGCAGCGGTGGTAATACGATGTAAGGATACGAAATCTCTCCAGATAAACATGAAGCAATTGACTCAATATATATTATATATGTAAGTATATACCTAATTTACCTAAATAGAAATCTTCCTCCTGACCGATAAGTCTATCGACCTAATTTCGAAATACGCGCGCGATATCGAAACTGGCGATACCTGCGCCGCCAGCGTCGAAAAAATGAAAGTGACGTTTCTGATTATGACGTCATCATACAAGAACGTCGGCGTTAGAAGTATATACGTATCTTAAAAATAAATTTTCACATTTGGACTCTGCGTCGCAATATCTCCGCTCGTAGGGCACGTAGCGGAATATTATGAGAGAAACCCCCCCCTAATTGGACCCCAAGCTATCGATCAAGCCTACTTAGAACTTGATCCGTTCACTCGTTATCGAGATCTCAACATCGCGGGTACTCGCAACCCGTCGCGTCGCGTAAAAGAGTCACGGTCGGTCTCGCTCCGCGTGTATGTACTTGGCGTGAGACACTACCGTGTCTCTTGATCTGCCGCTAGGGAATTTTTAAGTCGATTTTTATGAATCAAGCTTGAATTCGATGTCTAGGTGTCCCAGGTTGCCGATGACGAGGTTCACATAGTGCGCTTCATAGTTTTCGGTATTCAGGTGTATTAATACCTTGAATTCGATGTCCACGTGTTCCAGGTTGCTGATGTCGGGTTCCAGATAGTGCGCTCTATAGTTTTCGGTGTCCAGGTATAATAATACGTTGAATTCGATGTCTAGGTGTCCCACGTTTTCGATGACAAGGTCCACATAGTGCGCTTTGTAGTTTTCGGTGTCTACGTGTATTAATACCTCGAATTCGATATCTACGTGTCCTACATTCAGATTTAAAGTTATTAATACACGTAGACACCAAAAACTACAAAGCGCACTATGTGGACCTTGTCATCGGCAACCTGGGACACGTAGACATCGAATTCGAGGTATTATTACATCTAGACACCGAAAACTACGGAGCGCGCTATCTGGACCTCGTCATCAGCAACCTGAGACACCTAGACATCAATTTCAAGATATTAATACACGTAGACACCGACAACTACGGAGCGCACTATGTGGACCTCGTCATCGGCAACCTGGGACACCTAGACATCGAATTCAAGGTATTAATACACGTAGACACCGAAAACTACGGAGCTCACTATCTAGACATTGTCATCGGCAACCTGGGACACCTAGACATTGCATTCAACGTATTATTACACCTGGACACCGAAAACTATAGAGCGCACTATCTGGATCTCGTCATCGGCAACCTGGGACACGTGGACATCGAATTCAAGGTATTAATACACGTAGACACCGAAAACTACGAAGCGCACTATGTGGACCTTGTCATCGGCAACCTGGAACTAGAGATGGGCGATATTCGGGGAAAAAATCGATTATGTAATAATCGATTATGAGAATAATCGATATCGAGAAATCGATTATTAAGAAAAATAATCGGAAAATAATCGATTTTTTTAACTGGTTATTTAAAAAATG
The DNA here is from genome assembly GCF_030848805.1 of Temnothorax longispinosus. Lineage (NCBI taxonomy): Eukaryota > Metazoa > Arthropoda > Insecta > Hymenoptera > Formicidae > Temnothorax > Temnothorax longispinosus. Next base: position 14,266 of record NW_027270681.1, on the reverse strand, counting down.
GCACGTAAATGGTTTTTATTGTTTTTCGATTTGTTTAATTGTTTATTTTGAGCATTTCACATTTATGTAAAATATGTATAATATTATTAAGAAAATTTTTAAAAATTATTATTTATTGGCTAACTAAAACTGAAATAACTATCAGGACTAGAATAAGACAATAACAATTACTTTGTACAATATATTATACATATAAATAAAGTACATTTAAAATAAAAAAATAGTTCGGTCATAATACTCATAATTTAATAACTCGATTAACATAACATACCGAGATTTTCCGAGATCATAAAACGAGCAAGATGATTGTAGAGATTCGGCTCGTTCGGTGTTTGCATATGACAAACTTGATGACGCTATAGAATCCATCTCCAATATCTAATTCCGAATCTTTGCAGTTGCGGACGTCGATTAGCTTGTCAAGTGACAGGTTACCACTGTTACCAGGTTAGGATTTGCTTAAATTCATATGTCGTCATTTATTTGTATTGTACAAGGAAATTCTTATTATTCTTAATTATTATATTTGTAAAATTCTTATTTCTTACCTTTCGAGAGTTTTGAGTATCACACATTAACATTGACAGTATTGACACATATGAGTATATGAGTATGACAATAATGACAACAGAAAATATTATAAAATTTATATGCGAAAGCCAGAAAGAACGACAAAAAATTTCACGACTTTACTTGTTCACGTGCTCTGCAATGTAAATTCACCCGCGGAAATCGCGGGATAGACAGGATAGACTGCGTTCACTGCGTCTGCGTACTCTGCGTGACCACAACCGGCCAATCAGGCGGTCGGGGTATTCGGGGTCGGGCCTCGGGCCAATCCGGTGAATCCGGCCAATGACAATAATCGACATAGCCCGATGCGGCAGGGTAAAATAATCGATTAATCGGTTCACAAATAATCGAATAAAAATAATCGATTATGACAAAAATATAATCGATTTTTGTTAAAATCGATTATAATCGCCCATCTCTACCTGGAACACCTAGACATCGAATTCAACGTACGATTACACCTGGACACCGAAAACTATGAAGCGCACTATCTCGATCTTGTCATCGGCAACCTAGGACACGTGGACATCGAATTCAAGGTATTAATACACGTAGACACCGAAAACTACGGAGCGCACTATGTGGACCTCGTCATCGGCAACCTGGGACACGTAGACATCGAATTCAACGTACGATTACACCTGGACACCGAAAACTATGAAGCGCACTATCTGGATCCCGTCATCGGCAACCTGGGACACGTGGACATCGAATTCAAAGTATTAATACACGTAGACACCGAAAACTACGGAGCGCATTATGTGGACCTTGTCATCGGCAACCTGGGACACCTAGACATCGAATTCAACGTACGATTACACCTGGACACCGAAAACTATGAAGCGCACTATCTGGATCCCGTCATCGGCAACCTGGGACACGTGGACATCGAATTCAAGATATTAATACACGTAGACACCGAAAACTACGGAGCGCACTATGTGGACCTCGTCATCGGCAACCTGGGACACCTAGACATCGAATTCAACGTACGATTACACATGGACACCGAAAACTATGAAGTGCACTATCTGGATCCCGTCATCGGCAACCTGGGACACGTGGACATCGAATTCAAGGTATTAATACACGTAGACACCGAAAACTACGGAGCGCACTATGTGGACCTCGTCATCGGCAACCTGGGACACGTAGACATCGAATTCAACGTATTATTACACCTGGACACCGAAAACTATGAAGCGCACTATCTGGACCTCGTCATCGGCAACCTGGGATACCTAGACATCGAATTCAAGCCTGATTCATAAGAATCGACTAAAAAATTCCCTAGCGGCACTTTCTGCCAAGCGTAGAGAACCTTCTTTTCCGTTGACTTAATAAATATATATTATATCAAGCTTGATTCATAAGAATCGACTTAAAAATTCCCTAGCGGCACTTTCTGCCAAGCGTAGAGCGTAGAGAACCTTCTTTTCCGTTGACTCAATATATATTATATATTACCTAATTTACCTAAATAAAAATCTTCCTCCTGACCGATAAGTCTATCGACCTAATTTTGAAATACGCGCGCGATATCGAAACTGGCGATACCTGCGCCGCCAGCGTCGAAAAAGTGAAAGTGACGTTTCTGATTATGACGTCATCATACAAGATCGGCGTTAGGAGGAGGAGGAGTATCTTAAAAATAAATTTTCCCATTTGGACTTTGCGTCGCAATATCTCCGCTCGTAGGGCACGTAGCGAAATATTATGAGAGAAACCCCCCCCTAATTGGACCCCAAGCTATCGATCAAGCCTACTTAGAACTTGATCCGTTCACTCGTTATCGAGATCTCAACATCTCGGGTACTCGCAACCCGTCGCGTCGCGTAAAAGAGTCACGGTCGGTCTCGCTCCGCGTGTACTTGGCGCGAGACACTACCGTGTCTCTTGATTCTTGTCTTGAGATCTTGGAATTGATCTCATTCTTGTGACTCTGGTTTATATTCTAGCCCTAGAATTGATCTCGTAGACAAATGTAGAGGCCCCCCTCTCTTTTCTTTTCTTTTCTTACTTTAATTTCAATCAGTAATCCAGACTCCTTAATTCCGTCCTGTAAGATCTGGTTAATTCTCGTCTTGAGATCTTGGAATTGCTCTCATACTTGTGGCTCTGGTTTATATTCTAGCCCTAATGTAATTTTAATATATGCATTACAATTTTACACTGTCAAATAATAAATAATATTGTTTGATAATAATAACAACAGTATAGATAATAGTAACAATTTTATTACTTGACTTATTTTATTTTATTTTTGACAACTCGTATATACATTAATTGTGGCTACTCCAAAAATTCCAAAACCAATAGATGATGCCTGTTATGAACGTTCTTGGTAATGTCAATCTCGGGGTAGGATATACGACTCGGGACTCGGGTCAGAGAGAATAATCTTTATTGTCTTTTTGAGGAGACCGATAGCTTTCGTGGTCTCTGCGCTACTGGTTTCGCCGGTTTTGGAATTTTTGGAGCCCGATATCTCTGGAACGGTAAATAGGTACGCTCTGAGACTGACATATCTGTAATCAGATTGGCGAGACCTTTCGTTTGGTACCTACTTTATGACCAAAATCAAATGCGAAAAAAATGGGGCCATTTGCCTATGAACACTTGTTCTCACTCTTTAAGTTGATGACTTTTTTATAACTCGAAAATCAACCAGCCTTCTATCCTATAGTTTATTTTGTACTGTTAGTTTTTTTAATTTAGTTAATATTTTTTTCCATTAACACATTTGTTATAGTGATTGTGCAGTAGAAAATCTGAAAAAATAAATGTTTTTAAAGAGTAAAGATAGTATATATTTTGAAATATATGTATTTTATGTAAACATAACATTTAAATTTATTTGCAGTTTATTTTAGAACATGCCAAAAAACACCATTTCATAAGCTTTCCAAGAAAGTTAAAAGGCAGAAAGTGAATGTTAAAGTTGTAAAAAAACTCAATTCAACAGATTCTTTAAGGAGGAATATACACCTAGAAGCGAAAAAAAAGGTAATTTTCGGGAATTTTTTTCAGGGGAACTATTGGAATTGTCGGGTCGGGGTTTTTTCTAGTTAAAAATACACACTTTCAAGAATCTTTTAAATTTTTTTTATTAAAAAATGTTGCAAATTCACGGAGTACTGAAGTCGTTTACGGAGTGCCGTAAAAAAAGACGGTACCCAGCGGCGCTTCGTCAAAAATCATCTAAAACAAAAAAATCAAACAGGAAATGAAAATAGATACTATTATCTTTGGCGTGACGTAGCCGATTTTAAAAATATTGATTTTTTACAAAATGGCGGGCGCTTGAACTCAACGTAGCGATTTTCAAGATTGCTACGTTGAGTTCAAGCGCCCGCCATTTTGTAAAAAATCAATATTTTTAAAATCGGCTACGTCACGCCAAAGATAATAGTATCTATTTTTATTTCCTGTTTGATTTTTTGTTTTAGATGATTTTTGACGAAGCGCCGCCGCGCCGCTGGGTACCGTCTTTTTTTACGGCACTCCGTAGACGACTCCAGTACTCCGTGAATTTGCAACATTTTTTAATAAAAAAAATTTAAAAGATTCTTGAAAGTGTGTATTTTTAATTAGAAAAAACCCCGACCCGACAATTCCAATAGTTCCCCTGAAAAAAATTCTCGAAAATTACCTTTTTTTTCGCTTCTAAGTGTATATTCCCCCTTAATTGAATTCGATCAATCGCATATTCAGCAAGCACATGTTTCCGTTAAAAAAGCCAAAATTCCGTAATACCAGATTTTCTTCATAATCAAAAAGAATCTGAACTTTCTCATTATTCTTAACTTTTTCATCATTCTGAACTTCCTCACCATTCTGAATTTTCTAATAATTCTGATCATTTTTAGTAGGGGAGACCGGGGCTAACTCGACATCGGGGCAAACTTGACACTAGACTTTTTGCTAATTTAAATCTATCGCAGAAACTTGTTTTTCCTACTGTAAATGCGTCTTTATGTGCTGGTATTATCAACGGGATTTGATGACATTCTAAGTTATGGTGTAATTTTTAGCGCGACATAAGCGTTTTTGATGGTAAAAAGTAATTTTTCTGATCTCTCGAAAATTTCTACTCTTTCATCGAGCTTTACTTTTGTAAACCTATATGTAAGTGATTTTCATGGAAAATTTGATGCTCTATATGAATCTGATAATTGTTTTTGGATATTTTCAAAATTTTCATGTTTTTAAAGTGACAAAAGTGAAAAACGACGTTCGGGGCAAAGTCAACACCACGCCGATTCGTCGGCTCCCAGTAACAAACGATGCTTGTCATGCAGCCGTATGGCTCATGACAAATGTATGCGCACGTCCGATCGCGAGTTTACCTGCATTAATTGTTTTTTAGACATGAGTTTAGATGAAGATAATTGAAAGTTCAACAATTTTTTATCTCATTATTTTAAATAATTGTTCTAGCTACTTTATTCCGAATTTTTGTACTTTTTAAGTACACAATAAACAATGTATTTTCACAATAAAGAAAGATATAGGCTCTCTAGATTAACACAATGTAAATAGGAGAGGCAATTAGAGCCAAGCGCGGTAATCAAAGCGCAAACAATTTATAAAAATAAATATATATATAATGGACATCGGGATGTCTCCGTATAACGATTTCGATATTTTAAAAATTTGTGTGTGCGCAAACCTAACATAACAATATGTGTCACTGAGTTCGATATGTAGAAGTTGTCTGGTGAAACGGCGCTTACAATGTTTATATTTCCCCATTGCCCTACGATCGAACCAAGCGTTCTCGAACTTCGTTAAACAATTCGAGATGTGCGAAGGTGTGACGTTATGTTCAATGCATTTACGTAAGAAATCGATTCTAAGGTTGCATTTGATAATGATCTTATTGTACTTAATCCAATGCTTAAAAGATTTGACCACGTGCTGTCCATAATGATATTTAATACTTTGAAAGAAAGAAAGACGCATTTCTCAGCCTGCGTAAGTTACAATAAAGAAAGATATAGGCTCTCTAGATTAACACAATGTGAATAGGAGAGGCAATTAGAGCCAAGCGCGGTAATCAAAGCGCGAACAATTTATAAAAATATATATATATATATATATATATATATATATATATATATTAACGTACGTTTCGACACATTATTTGTGTCCTCTTCAGCGTTAAAAGTTACATAAAGTCAAATACGAAGATTAACAAAGATAATAAAAAAGAAGTCGAGTATAAGGCGTAGTCAATAGACGAACAAAGTATAAAAGACGCAGTCAAAATTTAAAAAAAACAAGGATTGAAATCCTATGGATGTACCGTTGCCGAAATTCCAGATACGCCGGTAAGCACTCGCTCCACATCCCTCGCATCTTAGAAATAATCTCGCCAGGTTGAAAGACCAGGTGGGTAAGAAAGATTCGAAAGCCCTACCTGTACCATCAAACGGAGTCGCAATGTGGTAAAAGCGTAAATTATCTATGTTAAAATCAGATGACTAATGGATTTACTTACAGAGCAATTGCAGACCGGAATATCGCATTGTAACAACAAACTTCACGGTTCGAAACGTCGCGAATGAGTGAGGCATAGGTGGGAAGGTTAACATAATAGAGACTGGTGTATAAACCAGAGGAGGGGATAAACTCTCGCATAAAGTTGTTCTAAATTTTAGACAGCCTATCGATCACATTTAAATACGCGTCCGGTAAACCCTCCGCATCGGTCTGTAAATTCAAACCATTCGCCTGCTTTTTTATGCCAAATCAATTTTGTACCTGAAGGAACACTCTTTAAATATATATCATTGAATTTGCCTAAAAATTTTAATTAAATATTAAAAATTGCCTTTAAAAAAATAGTGTTGAGTTAGCCCCGGTCTCCTCTACTCTGAACACTTTGATTTCGAGAATAACGATAATTATAGAGATATATTTAACATTAATAGACACACCGGCAAACGAGGCTCATTCAGATGACAACAATGATAACTTTGAAAATTGCGAGAATAGTGATAAGAACAATGAGAACCAAAAGAACGATGAGGAAAAAAATTTCCCATAAAGATATTTTATAAATTTATAAATTTACATTGTATAACATTTACTGTAATTAATATATAATTAATTATTTTATTGCCACCGGTAGACTTTATAAATGTCTTATAATGTTTTATAAACATAAAGATTTCTTTTAACATATGTATAAAATAATTTATCAATAAATCAATAAAATTGTAAATCAATAAAAAATTATAGGTATGTTTTTTATAATTTAATGTTTTTAATTTTCCCTTAAAAAATATATTTTAGTATTTATTAATGGCTACGTAACAAGGCTTGCTGCAATTTGGCGTCAACCTGTGTCATCAAGATTTGCTCTGTATTTGGTGCCAATTTGCTGTTAAGTATTGTTCTCAAATCTTGTTTGATATTTGATATTAATTTGGCGTCGGGTTTTGTCAACAAACTTTGATAGCAATTTGTCAACAATTTGTTATTAGATTGCTGGCAAGCTTTGCTCGGTATTTGGTGTCAATTTGGCGTCAAGTTCTTTCGTCAAGGTTTGCTCGCAATTTGGCACAAATTTGCTGTCGAGCTTTTGTTGGCAAGCCTTGTTCACAATATGGCGCAAATTTGCCGTTGAACTTTTGCTGCCCTGTTTTGCTCGATATTTGGCGTCAATTTGGTGTCAAGTCATGTACACAAGCTTTGCTAGCAAAACACAAGCGTATTGCAGACACAGATCGCACCGGATTTATCGACAAGTTTTGCGCGTATTTGGTGTCAATTTGGTTACAATTTGCTGACAAATTGTTTACTGGGTATATATAATATTTTTAACTTATTTCGGGAAAAAATATTCATATATGATCATATATAATCATATATGATTGGCCATATATGGTCAGATATGGAAATTGGCCAGATCTGAGGATATATGATCTGGTATTATTGTATATGTTAATATCTGATCAGATATGATCAGGTATGATCAGATACGAACTGACACAGTTCAATCTGGACATATATATTTAAGTAAGTTTCAGAACATTGTTATATATTTTCAAAAGTTATTTTTTAAGTGTGCCACTTAATTATAAAAGTGGACTCCACGATACAACTGATACAAAAATTGTGCCGCTTCATAGCGCGAGACAGTGCCGTGTCTTTTGATACCATTCTTATAACACTGTTGGTCAAATTTTAAATACGAGAAACAGATCCCATCGAATGCCATCTATCGGATACTTTGAGATGCAATATCTGATCTGATCATATATAATCTTATATGACTATATAAGTTCATATATGATTATATATGATTTTCAGTTTAAATTATAAGATATTATGTTTGCAAAATAATACGATTAATATATTTATTTATAAGAACTATAAAATATATTATATAACAGTTTTTTTCACGAAGGTAAAATTTCATTGTTTATAAAAATATTTGATAAAAATTAATATGTCAATTAAAAAAGATTAAGTGTTTTATGCAAAATTAGAAAAAAAGAAAAATTTAAAATAACACAAGCAATGAGATGCCGTTTTTGGTCGAAGTGGATCTGGGTGCTTAATAATATTTCACAATATCAATTATTATTAAATATATTTTTCAGTTTTTTAAACTGCGTGCCAATATGGACTTTGTCGGACTTAAAACACATATATATATATATATAAACGCTCTATATATGGGCATGAAAAACTTATATCTGTTTATATCTCATTTATATATGTTCATATCTGACAGTACATGAACATATATAAATGAGATATGAACAGATATAAGTTTTACATGCCCATGTATAGAGCATATATAATCATATATGGTTATCTATCGCCATATATGATTCTGATCACCATATATGATTATATATGCTCTATACATGGGCATGTAAAACTTATATCTGTTCATATCTCATTTATATATGTTCATATACTGTCAGATATGAATATTTTTCCCGGACATTTTATTATCCGATTATATCCCAGTCTGGTCATATATACATCGCGTCTTGTCATATATGATCATGTATGTCACCCTTGCACGCACGAATTAAATTCATGGAATGTATATTACATATTGCCTACAATTTGTCTTTTAAGAATAAGTGGTCAACAACGCCAGAAACACGCGTTCAAAAAGAAGAAACAAAAAAAGAATACAAGACGCTTTTTATAATAAACTTGGACTGAGGGTAGACATCGTTAAACAAGGTTCCGGATCATCTAATGACGGAAATACTTCTCGACGATTTTTTGCTGATCCAAAAATCACAGCAGAAATAACTGGAGTTGACGAGGAATTGATCAGAAGATTTTCCACAATATTACAAACGATTAATTGTGGTGAAGAAATAAATTCAGAAAAATTCGGTTCTTATGCGTACAAGGCAGCGGAAATATTTATTGAAAAATATTCTTGGTACTTTATGCCAATTACCGTTCATAAAATTCTTCTTCACGGTAAGGAAATTATAGAAAATGCCTCGGAAAATGCAGCGTTGCCTGTTGGGACATTATCGGAAGAAGCTCAAGAGGCAAGAAATAAGGACTACTTATAAACGATATCGACTTAATTATAGTAGAAAATGTAGCCGTTTGTTTACAAATGAAGATGTTATGCATATGATGCTCGTGTCATCCGATCCGTTAATAACTAGTTTAAGAAGTAAACCACATCAAAAAAATTTAGACTTAAGCGATGAGACGCAAGAATTACTTTGCTCTTATACGTAACCCAAGCAGCATTTTTCGGTTAACTTTCCGACTAAGGACTACTTTTTTACTAATCACAACGTTGTAAGCGGTCCAAGAAAGTTATAAAATGTAACTTATAATTACTAACGTTTTTTGGACGTTGTCTTAACGTTAAAATTACGACGTGCTTTTTTTATCACTTTCCCAACGTCAAATTTGAAACAGTTTAAGTCCTATTACCCGACGTTAAGATATTTAACGTTCGCCTGACGTTATACTCTGCACCACACTTTTCGAGCGACTTCAATACGTAATTCCCAACGTAAACCAACGTTTTGTTATCAAACGTTGTAAAACGCTAACGTTGTGAAACGTCGCCTGTGGTCATTTCTGACTGACGTTAAGGAATCGCGAGAAATGGTAACAAATTCAGCCTAAAACAATGTAGAGCAGATTACTGCTGCGTCAAGTGGGCATCGCCGACGGCAATTCGCGGCGTCGTGCCAGAGATGCTAGAGGTGCTGTTTTGCCCGCTGCCTGCGCGCCTGGTGGGGGCACGCACACAGCTGACGGAGCCGTGTACGTGTGCGCTGGGCGCTCGGCGGCGGCTCGGCCAGCTTCGGGCGGGTAGAAGAGCGCAGACATACACTCGGATGTCTCGTTCTTCCGCGAGTCGTAGCATAGCCATAGCCGGTTCATCGAAAGTCGTATGCGTTAGCGCGTCGACTGACTTGGCTCGTCTATTATGTCTCGCGTATCTTTTCTGATGTTGATTTATGAATAAAATATATATATATATAACATTGCAGATGACAATAAAATATCCCTTCCCACACTAGGCGCGATACACTATCGTGTGTCTCTTAATTATTTAAAAGTAATGAAACTAACAACAAAAAATGTTAGTAAAATTTATTAATTACATAAATGATGTCTAATAAAATTATATTATCTTTATTCTGAAAATAAACTATATAAATTAAGTAAAGAAATAAAAAACAGAAAAAGCGTAAATAATAGAAATCCACTCTTGGCCAATATGTACGCTTTCTTCTAAAAAAATCTTGTTATTAATTTAGAAAAACGACTTCTGAATTCTTACATTTTTTTAAATAAAAATATATTACTATACATTATCAGCACACTGCGTAATTTATATTTTCTCTTTACCATATACGATTATATATTTTTTATCCATTTATTTTAATAAATATCTGTACATATTGTTGGAATACATTTACTGACTTAATATGACTCATAAAAATGTAAAATTAAACGATGACTTTCAGTTTTTATTTTATATTTGCGGTTTATTATTAGTAATAAATTAATAAAGAAATGGAAAGTTTTAAAATATTTATTTTCTTTACAATTATTTGATCTATATTTATAAAATATGTAATATTAATGTCAGCAATAAATCGTATATTGGTTACCGCTTCTACATGACAATCAATATAAAAGATATTTTATGCTCGTAATCTTGCACTTTTTATTTATCAAAATATTTATCAAATTTTTCAATATGTTATCAGCAATCTTTATAATCTATAAATGCATATTTTGGTGTAATAACATGGTCTTTTCATAATAATGTCTGAAAGCTGTACTTTGGATTATCTTAAAAATGAGAACTGACTATATTAAGACTGACCTAATTCATATTTATATAACACCTCTATTTCACTATATCAATTATATGATGTTTTAAATCTACATTTTGCATCAAAGACAATAAATATTCCCCAGACCCCTTTGCTTTTTCAACCACGACCATTTCAGTAAGGAAATTTCTTAGTATATCCCACGACTCAAGAACTCTGTCAATACATGAATAACGCGGAAGTCAGCGAGTTTCGCGTAACTTCAAAATTTTATAATTTGTATCTTGAAAACATTCGCAAAATTCATTGAAAATAGCTGAACGCTTTGGACTACTGTTAATATAACTTGCAATTTCTCTCAGAAATTCTTCGCACATATCAGGCATTTTAGAGCACGCATCATACGCAGCTAATGCAGAACAATGGCAAGGACATGAAAATGTTAATAATTTTTTGCGTTTTGATTCAAGTTTTGTTTTGAAAGATAAATATTTTCCTGTCATAACAGACGCATTGTCGCATGACAGAGCAATAATATTTAAAAATGGAATCTGAAGTTGATGCATTTCAGTTTGAAATGCATTGAATAACTTTTCTGCACTACAATCTTTTGCATCAATATCAATTAACTTTACTAATTGTGACCGAATATCTAAAGTTTCGCGATCAACATATCGAACAAGAAACGTCATCCATTTTAGATTAATTATGTCAGATATTTTGTCAATAAAAACAGAAAATTTCCGGTATTTTGTATGTTATTAAGTCTTAACTAGGTACGAAACCTCCCTGATGTCTCTAAGACTAGTCACATTCACACATACACACAGGTAGAGAGGGTTTGGAGTCGTTAAATACTGTGGGAGTGACGAACCACGGGGTCCTGATCTTTACCTGTGACACTGTCTGAGCTTTGTATATCCATATTATTATTGTAAAAATATTAAATGTTCTATTTGTTCGCGATAGTGAAATAGAGGTGTTATATAAATATGAATTAGGTCAGTCTTAATATAGTCAGTTCTCATTTTTAAGATAATCCAAAGTACAGCTTTCAGACATTATTATGAAAAGACCATGTTATTACACCAAAATATGCATTTATAGATTATAAAGATTGCTGATAACATATTGAAAAATTTGATAAATATTTTGATAAATAAAAAGTGCAAGATTACGAGCATAAAATATCTTTTATATTGATTGTCATGTAGAAACGGTAACCAATATACGATTTATTGCTGACATTAATATTACACATTTTATAAATATAGATCAAATAATTGTAAAGAAAATAAATATTTTAAAACTTTCCATTTCTTTATTAATTTATTACTAATAATAAACCGCAAATATAAAATAAAAACTGAAAGTCATCGTTTAATTTTACATTTTTATGAGTCATATTAAGTCAGTAAATGTATTCCAACAATATGTACAGATATTTATTAAAATAAATGGATAAAAAATATATAATCGTATATGGTAAAGAGAAAATATAAATTACGCAGTGTGCTGATAATGTATAGTAATATATTTTTATTTAAAAAAATGTAAGAATTCAGAAGTCGTTTTTCTAAATTAATAACAAGATTTTTTTAGAAGAAAGCGTACATATTGGCCAAGAGTGGATTTCTATTATTTACGCTTTTTCTGTTTTTTATTTCTTTACTTAATTTATATAGTTTATTTTCAGAATAAAGATAATATAATTTTATTAGACATCATTTATGTAATTAATAAATTTTACTAACATTTTTTGTTGTTAGTTTCATTACTTTTAAATAATTAAGAGACACACGATAGTGTATCGCGCCTAGTGTGGGAAGGGATATTTTATTGTCATCTGCAATGTTATAATATATATATTTTATTCATAAATCAACATCAGAAAAGATACGCGAGACATAATAGACGAGCCAAGTCAGTCGACGCGCTAACGCATACGACTTTCGATGAACCGGCTATGGCTATGCTACGACTCGCGGAAGAACGAGACATCCGAGTGTATGTCTGCGCTCTTCTACCCGCCCGAAGCTGGCCGAGCCGCCGCCGAGCGCCCAGCGCACACGTACACGGCTCCGTCAGCTGTGTGCGTGCCCCCACCAGGCGCGCAGGCAGCGGGCAAAACAGCACCATTGGCCGCATTCAGGAAACACAACTGTTGAGTGAGCGGTCAGTGATTCTTTAATATGATTGGTTCTTACCTTTGGTTCTACTCCGGATCTAAGTGTAAGAACCAATCATAATGAGCGCTCACTCAACAGTTGTGTTTCCTGAACGCGGCCATTGGCATCTCTGCGTCGTGCGTGAGCTACGAGGACTATGCGACGAATGTTGACGATCCACGGCCGAACCGGTTCATCTCATCTCACGCGGTTATCGTCGCGTCGTCGGGAAGCAACGCGCGCGCGCCGCGTGATTCACAGCTCGAGAGCGCGTTCGCTCGACTGTACGGCTGCCATAACCATGCTCTAGATCACCATAGATGATATTGCATAGGTCGGATTTGGTTAAGATATACGACTCATTCGCAAATCTAGTATAGAATTTTCAACTAATCGATACTTTATCGACATGTTAAGTCAGTTTGGCGACCTTGTTAAGACTTTTAGTCAATATAGGTACAATTTTGTCTACAGTGGTATACTACTTAGTTTGCAAAAGTCTGAAAAAGTTCATTATTTTATACGAGAAGACAAATCTTAGTAGAATTTATCGCACCTTTTACTACGTAAAGTTTGATATAATGTGGAACGCTGACTTCGCCATTTTCATCCCTCAAAGAGGAAGGCAAATAATCCGCCATTTTCCAGTATATTTAGATTTATATTTTTTAACGTACTTTATTAACAATTTAAAGCATTTATATAATATCTGTTGTTAAGGTTTTGATGACATATTTATCTTAAAAGTAATTTTGATGAAAAAAAAATTTCTACACTTTGATTTTAGTAAAAAAAAAATTGGAATATTTAGAAGGATTCGTGTAATTTCGACCTATCATTCCCACATTTATCAATAAAGTGGGTTTCGTTATACATTTTCAGTGCTGGGTTCGTGTATTTATGGCAAAATTACAATAGTATCAAGACTGCGCAAACTATATTTTTCCTATAAAGCCATTTTATTTGTGCCAAATTGATAAGTACGTATTATGATACATTTATTACACCAATGCCGTCATATGGTTTGAATGGAAGCACGAAAACTACACCTAAAATGTACGTTGTGAAAAAATAACCTCAGGTCTAGCAGAATGTACTAAATCAAAGTTTACATACCAACGTTAAAACTGGTGGAAAAAATGTAACCTCAATTTAACTTATATAAGTCGGATTCCACACGTTGGTACAACTAAATTTGATTCCCCAAATTAGTGCAAAAGAGGG
>NW_027270680.1:0-4004 GCF_030848805.1 Temnothorax longispinosus | reverse complement strand
CCTAACTCAGCCCAAGTGGTATGTATCTTTGTATTCCTGAGAGTCTTTCTATCAACCCAAGTGGTAGTAGTTTTAATTCTCCTTGATAAAATTATAATATTACAAAGAATTATTTTAATCACAAAGAATTAAAGAGGTAACATTATAAAATAAAAATATTTAATTAAAATAAAATAAATAAATTTTTCTTGTAAAAAACTTGGCGCTGCTTTTTTAAGGTTTAGAACCTTTGCACAAGACTTTCGTATGGCAACGTAGTGTAACGAAACGTGGGTCAAACGCACAAGAAACGTATCGGTTACGGCGTTAAGCGTCGTCTACACATGGCCAGCAGGAGTATGCAGTAAGACGTAAACAGTAAGCTATTTCTATTGACCAATCACAGTCGATTATTCTTGAATTGTAAAAATCCCATTAGTCAATAACTTACTGCTTACGTCTTACTGTATACTCCTGCTGCTATTGTAGATGACGCTTTATACGTCAATACGTTTCTTGTGCGTTGATCTACGTTACGTTACCATACGAAAATTTTATGTCGGAGGCTCTAACCGATACGTTTCTTGTGCGTTAATCCACGTTACGTTACGCTACGCTATCATACGAGAGTCTTGTGCGGAGGCTCTTATCCAGACAAATTTGCATAGCGCATAAACATAAGCGTAAGAAATTGATTGGTTTACATGTATATGTGCAAAAAGGAAAATAGACCAATCCATCTCTTTATGCATATGCTTATGCACCTATGCAAGTTTGTCTGGGTTGACCTTAAAAAGCAGCGCCAAGTTTTTTACAAGAAAAATTTATTTATTTTATTTTAAATTAAATATTTTTATTTTATAATGTTACCTCTTTATTCTTTGTGATTAAAATAAATCTTTGTAATATTATAATTTTATCAAGGAGAATTAAAACTACTACCACTTGGGTTGATAGAAAGACTCTCAGGAATACAAAGATACATACCACTTGGGCTGAGTTAGGTAACAACAATTTTTGTTTCATTTACTAGATTTTTTGCAATTGGCGCCCGCGCTTCGCGCGGGCTCAAAATCTATTTTCCTCTCCCCAAACTCACTCATTACGTAGGAGCACCAATAGAACCCCATAAAACCCAATTTTTAATCCCATAGTAGCCATCTCCATAAAATTAGTAATCTTTTGGTACCAATTTCATCAAAATCATCAACAAAAATTAGAAAAATTTTGGCACCGGTTTCAAGAAAATTGATCCATTAATAAAAATTAAACTTATCCTCCAAAAATTTAAAAAATTTTAGCGTATTGGTTTCAAAAAATCGGTCACGTAATACTTATTATTTCTCAAAATTTTAATAATTTCCAAACCGGTTTCTAAAACGTGGTAACAAAAAATTATCCATAAAATTATCCATTAAAAAAATTATCCATAAAAAATTCAGCTTGATATCTCAAAGTTTGCGGAAATTGGTGCAATCACGTATATTTTTTTTTTACAGAACGTGTAAACCACTTTACTATTAGCACGTTTTCTAATTCTATTACATTCTTTAGTTTTTTCTACCCCTATCTATATATATAAGTACCTGACGTCTGTATGTCTGTCTGTCTGACGCAAACTACTTGTTATTTTTCGAGAACGTGGAAAAATTTCGTGGTTTCCAAAAACCGGTCTTACGCGCTCGCGACAGTCACGAATTGAAGTAACTGGTTAATTCCCAAAAAATTTAAAAAATTTTTTATATCGGCTTCCAAAAAGATCGGTAACAAAAAATTATACACTTTATAGCACTCCCCGGAAAATTCTACCCCTGTTTCATATATAACTCTTTTAAATTTGGTCAATTATTTCCCGAAAAATTGGAAAAACCGGTTTCTAGAAAATCGGTAACAAATTCTACATACAACATATTTCATTTAAAACTAATTGACCTATGAACGATTTAATTCCCAAAAATTATAAAAAAAAGATTTATTTTTTTTGCCTTTGCAGCTTCTTCCATTTCATAATTTAGTGCTGCTCTTAGCAATAGATCATCCTGACCGTCTTCTAATGTACATTTTTTTTTAAAATCACGCAGATTTTTTTAAACAAAATCGGAAACGTTTCAAATAAATCAGTACATTAATGAAAAATTAAACTCGCGGTTTCAAAAAAATCAGCATATACACGTCTTTGAGATTCGGTCAATTAATTCCCGAAAAGTTGGTAAAATTTTGTAACCTGTTTCCAAAAAGATCGGTAACGAAAACGTGTACACTTTATGGCACTCTCTGGGACATATTCTACCCTTACTTCATATACACGTCTTTGAGATTTGGTCAATTAATTCTCGTAAAATTTAAAAAAATTTTGGAACCGGTTTCTAAAAAGATCGGTAACGAAAAATTAACCACATTATTGCATTCCCGGAAAATTCTACCCCTATTTCATATACTTTTGGTAAAAATTTGGTCCACTAACAAATGAGTCCGGTTTCCAAAAAGATTGGTAACGAAAACGTGTACACTTTATGGCACTCTCTGGGACATTCTACCCTTACTTCATATACACGTTTTTAAGATTTGGTCAATTAATTCTCGTAAAATTTGAAAAAATTTCGGAACCAATTTCCAAAAAGATCGGTAACAAAAAAAAAGCCGCGTCATTTTTATCCCCGGAAAATTCTACCCCTATTTCATATACTTTTGGTAAAATTTGGTCCACTAACGAATGAGTAGTTCGCGTACAGACAAACAGACAGACAGACAGACGTTCCAAAGATCGGCTTCCAAAAAGATCGGTAACGAAAAATTATACACTTTATAGCATTCCCCGGAAAATTCTACCCCTGTTTCATATATAATTCTTTTAAATTTAGTCAATTATTTCCCGAAAAATTAGAAGAATTAGAAAAATCGGTTTCCAGAAAATCGGTAGCAAAAAAATGGCCACGACATTTTCATCCCCGGGAAATTCTACCCCTGTTTCATATACTTTTGGTAAAAATTCGGTCCACTAACGAATGAGTAGTTCGCGTACATACAGACAGACAGACAGACAGACAGACAGACAGACGGACGGTACTTATATATATAGATTAATGTTTAATGTTAGGGGTAGAATTTCCCGAAAAATTTGAAAAAATTTCAGAACCGGTTTCCAGAAAATCGGTAGCAAAAAATTGGCCGCGACATTTTCATCTCCGGGAAATTCTACCCCTGTTTCATATACTTTGGTAAAAATTCGGTCCACTAACGAATGAGTAGTTCGCGTACATACAGACAGACAGACAGACAGACGACGTGACTTATATATATAAACATAATAAAACATAAATTATTACATGTTACATTAATTTACATAAATTATTACATATTATTACATGTTAACATAATAAAACATAAATTATTACATGTTTATTATAAATTATTACATGTTAAAACATAAATTATTACAATTTTGTGTTAAATAAATTATATTCATCCCATTTGATTTTAAATTAATAAATTTGATTCTCTCTCTCTCTCTCTCTCTCTCTCTCTCTCTCTTGCTCTCTCTTTCTCTAAAAAAATTAAAGAAATTAGTTTCTAAAAGGTTGTTAACAAAAAACTATACACTTTATGGCACTCCCCGGGAAATTCTACCCCTATTTCATGTACTCGTATTAAAAATTCGGTCCCTCTCTCTCTCATCTCTCTTGCTCTCTCTTTCTCTAAAAAATTAAAAAAATTAGTTTCTAAAAGGTTGTTAACAAAAAACTATACACTTTATGGCACTCCCCGGGAAATTCTACCCCCTGTTTCATATATAATTCTTTTAAATTTAGTCAATTATTTCCCGAAAAATTAGAAGAATTAGAAAAATCGGTTTCCAGAAAATCGGTAGCAAAAAAATGGCCACGACATTTTCATCCCCGGGAAATTCTACCCCTGTTTCATATACTTTTGGTAAAAATTCGGTCCACTAACGAATGAGTAGTTCGCGTACATACAGACAGACAGACAGACAGACAGACAGACGGGACGGTACTTATATATATAGC
>NW_027270679.1:0-4117 GCF_030848805.1 Temnothorax longispinosus | reverse complement strand
CCTCTCCCTCTCTCCCCCTCTCCCTCTCTCCCTCTCCCTCTCTCCCTCTCCCTCTCTCCCTCTCTCCCTCTCTCCCTCTCTCTCTCTCTCTCTCTCTCTCGGTGAGTACAGCGTGCGTGTCCGATCTGTCGTTCCTGCTTTCCTTGAGCATATTTTCTTCTGCGAGCTCCCTTCGGGCCATTTTTGTTGCAGGCTTAGACGTGCTTTTTGCTGCTTGTTGTAAGCATATATCAAGCTTGTTGATGCTCATTGCCTTTATGCATCTATATTCTGGTTAATGAGTCTGCCTATTTCCTAACCTAATTGGGAGCTGTGAGGATCTTTTGCACGTGTGCTCGATCATTTGATCCTTCTGCACTTCTGCACCTCTACACTCTATCATCTGCACTCTGCTGTTCCTTGCGGCGTTCGCCCGGCTAGTGGATAGTGGTGTTGGTACGCGTGAGCTGCTGCTATTGGTCGGCAGTGTCTCTGGAGCGCGCGTGCTTGGCACTCGAGTGCACGGAGTGCAAGAGGGTGTTCCATCCCGGCTGCATCAGGCCTTATGCTGCAACCAGGTATGCAGATACTTGCTGCAAATCTCTATCGGCTTCACTTGACACCCCTCTTTCACCGGCTGTCGATGCGGGTGCGCACACCTTTGATTTTTCGGGTGGATCATCATGCTCTCCGGCGCAGACTCAATTCCAGGAGCACGTTGCAATCCACGTCATGTTCCAGAAGCTGTGTGAGCAGTTGAGTAATTCTGATGCCAAGCTCTCTGCTTTCGTTGACGAGCAACGACGTATGAATCGCGAGATTAACGATAAATTGAATAGACTCAGTCTCATCGCGGACACTGTCGCGCTGAACACCCAGCGCATTGACAAGCTTGAGCAAGAAAGCGCTGCTCTGGCGCGTGATGTCCAGGCTCTAAAGGCCTCTCAGCTTGTCCCCCGTGCCCGCGACGAAACTGAGGACGAATCGTCTGCTGCGTCGCGTGTCCCTCGAACGTCGGACCTTATAATTTCCGGTATCCCATCTTCTTTTACCGAGTCATCTCGCGAGGTAGTTGCGACTGTTTTTCGTGCGCTGGGCATATCTCAATTGACTTCCGACGTTCTTGAGACTCGTGACGTTGCGGCGCGTATTGCGTCGTCAGATCGTAGTGCCGTGTCTGCGGGCGCCCCTGCCGCCGATGCTGACGCCGGGGGTCGGAGGAAGTCGGTCATTGTTGCGCTCAAGTCACGCGAGATCCGAGATCACATAGTTAAAATCATGCGCGGCAAGCGCCGACTCGCTGTCGGTGACGTTTTCTCTACTGGCGTACCTGGCAATATCTACGTCAACGAATTGCTCCCGACTCATACCTATAAGCTGTTGCGTCAAGCGCGGGTCAGGGCGAGGCAGCTATCGTTCAAGTACGTTTGGAGTAACGACGGGCGAATTTTTGTCCGCAGGGATCAGGGTTTGCCTCCTATTTCGATAGCCACCGAGGCCGATTTAGCGAGCCTTCGGTGACCTGCTGTTCTATGACTTGCCTTTACTCACTTATCTTGCACGACTTGACATGAATTGCTGAATATGAATTGTTGCGGGCGGATAGAGAGAGCACTGTAAATATTTAGCTGTCGACTTTATAATAAGTTTAGTCTTAAGTTCTTATGCTATAATTCTCGCGATTTGTTCCCTGTTTTCAAATTTTGGTTTATATCCATTGCTTCTTCGCTGCATCCTTTGGGGAGGACGAGTAACATGTATAAGTCTTGTATTTTGTTTTTCATTTCCATGCATGTTTCGTCCTTCGCCTCGAGTGTATCACCCGCTTTCTAATAATTTTGCTAGTAATCGGCTTTGATCTTTGCCATGTAGCATCCTTTGCGGAGACGTGAGCTGAATCTGTCAATCTTTTCTCTAGATTTTCATTCCTCTTTTTCCACTTATGCTCTCATGCCTTCGCTCTTATGCTTACGCCGCGTTTTTCGCTGGGAGTGTTACCTGCTCGTCTTATTTTTATTTTTATTTACTGCCGAGTGCACGTCGACAGCTGCCACATAGAACTTCATACTCCTGTCTATATTTTGTTTGTATATTTATTTGTTATTTCATGATTTGCCTAAAGTCAGTGACTATGGCATAAAATAAATAAATCAATCAATCAATCAATCAATCTCTCTCTCTCTCCCTCTCTCTCTCGTAAGTAGCGGTTGTCACGCTGTATCCCGTCTCTTGCTTTGAGTTGATCTGTTTCTGCCGTAAGTTGCCTCCGGGCCTTTTTGTTGCAGATTTAAGCAAGTCTTTTTCTGCTTGTCACGCGCCTTATTCGCTTTCTTGGAGATTGCCACTTGACTCCGAGTATTTTCGTGACAAGCTTCATTTCTCATCCTAACCTATTCTTGGAATCATCGTGTAATTCTCGGAGTTGCCTGTAAAATACGTCGACTCCGTCTGCGCATGCGTTGTCGATCTGCTCTTCCTGCTCTTTACTTTCTTCTGGTTGGATGTGTGCATGCAGCTAACTGAGTGGTGCCTGCGGTGATCTGCGTGAGCGGCCTTGCCTGATTGGTTGCAGTACGATACTGGTGGTGACTTCTGGTGATATTGCGTCGAGTGACACTGTTGCGAACTGTTGTGAATCTTGTGCTCTTGTAACTAGCTTATAGTTACATAGTTTATTTCTGAGATGCTCATGCAGCGCGAGCGTGTGTGCATCAAGTGCACCAAAACAATCAGCTCCGGTAACTTAGCCGGTCAACTTCGACTTTATTAATTTTCATATTTTTTTATCGTTTGTTGGTCGTTTGTTGGTGATTGTTGGCCTAATTACAACGTTTGTTGGTTCTTAATTTTTTTTTAAATTTGAAAAAAAAAATTAGCATTAAGTTAGCCGGAAAAATTTTATTTTTAATTTCAAAAAAGCCTAATCGATGCGTAATCGTTTGCTGATGATTGTTGATTTAATTTTAGCGTTTGTTGGTTTATTATTAGTCTTAAAAACGAAAAAAAAACGAAAAATTATCTCACATATTAAAGTAATCGAAGATTGGCAGATAATTTGTAAGAATAGTTCTTGCTAAGAAGTGGAATATATAGACCTGAGATACATATAGTACTTATTTATTGTAAAAGACATGAACATTAGGATCTATATGAAAATTGTATGAAATAATAAGGTTCTTAAAAAAAAATGACGTTTTGTTACTTCAAACAAATCTATAATTTTTACAGTAAAACACTTTCCACAAGTGAGAAACGGAAGCATACATTGGAGAAGTAGGTTTTTTTCAAGAAAATTCTACTAGGAAACGTATAATTCTCTTCAATTTTATGTAAATTCAATCAGGTTGAAGCTTATATTCTTATAAAATAATATATATTCTTAATGATCACATAAATAATCTTTATTTATAAAAATAAAACTTATTTAAATTTCAGTTCTTTAAACGCAAACATAATGCGCATATCATGAAACACTGTATCATGTTTTTAAGTGATCACATTTAGGTATGTATGATATACTTTATTCTATCATTTTTTTTAGCACATATGGTAAGTTTGACATTTATTTTATACGTACTTTGACAATTAGGCGTCTTGAATGAAGAGTTCATGGGAAGAAAATGATAAATTCATAATTAATCCATTTTAAGCACAATTTTATGTTTAAAAGTAGAAAACTTATAAACTTATACACCATGTTTCTTGATCTTTTCGCGATTTTCTGCCGATGTTAAGGTCCGTATTCATATGGCAGTTTTATAGATGTTAGCCTTAAATTGATAGAAATAAAGCTTAAGTCGTAGGCAAATAAACCAATCTTCGATTACTTTAATATTTGAGATAATTTTTCGTTTTTTTTCGTTTTTAAGACTAATAATAAACCAACAAACGCTAAAATTAGACCAACAATCATCAGCATACGATTACGCATCGATTAGGCTTTTTTGAAATTAAAAATAAAATTTTCCGGCTAACTTAATGCTAATTTTCTTTTTAAATTTAAAAAAAAATTAAGAACCAACAAACGTTGTAATTAAGCCAACAATCACCAACAAACGACCAACAAACGATAAAAAAATATGAAAATTAATAAAGTCGAAGTTGACCGGCTAAGTTACCGGAGCTAAAACAATCGCTG
>NW_027270678.1:0-4124 GCF_030848805.1 Temnothorax longispinosus | reverse complement strand
CACATACATACATACTTCCAGACGTTTTTTACTAATACGATTTTTCGATATTTTAGAACATTCTAAACCTATTTCCATCAAAATCTCAAAAAATTTTTTTTTTACTATCACAAAGCTTCCTCTATGAGGAAGCAAAAAATAGTCATATTGTCCATTAAAATTTTTTTTGATATTTTCTTTGAAAAGTACAATAAAAAATATAAAAAAAAAGATTTTATTTTTTACAATATCTTTTTTCTTCTTAAAGTTACAGACATTTGAAATTTTTACTGCATTTTTTTGAAAAAATCCATAACTTTAGTATGGGTAGAGATGAAAATTAAAAAAAAATGATGGAAGTTACTTTTATTTAGTATAAAAATACAAAAAATTTTCCGCCAAATAAAAAATGGTCGAGGAAAATCCCCGGTGATTTGGCATGGAATACATGTGTACTTCTCTAACAAAAATGCAGATTATAAAAAAATTTTGTTTTTTAACTTAGGTGAAAAACTTACTGCACTTCTGCTACAAGCCTCGGAGGACCTCCAGAAATAAACAGTTCCACTTGCAGAGCTCCAGCACCGCCATTTTGATACAAAAAAATTAAACAAAAATTGTTTTATATAGCTTAAGATATGTAGAACACAGGCCTTAAAACCAAATTTTTATTTATTTTATTATTTAGCTAAAAAACATTCCCAAAGTTACCCTATGTTTTCAGGTGTTCACTGTGGTGTAAACCCCTTAAGACGGTCTTAAATATAAAATCTGAATGGATAAATTAATTTTTTTTAAACTAAATTAATTTTATAATTTAGTTACATCAAAAATTGTATTAAAAAAATTACTCAGTTAAAAGTTAAGATTAAATTAATTTAAATTAAATAAAAAGTTAATTTTTAAAAACATTATTTATATTAGGGAAGACCGGGGCAAAATCGTCACTATCTTTCGCGGTGCCGATTTTTAACAACACAAATAATTTTAGTAAAATGTGGTATACCGTTGTAAAGAATGAACCCTTAGCTACAAAATTTATACTGACAAAATAAAAATAAAAATAATAACCACGGTCGTATGAATATAAAAATAAAAAAGAAAAAGGCCAATGATCGAGCATTAGTAGATGTTAAACCATATAATTAATTAATATGTACAAAGAACGGAACGTTTCGACTTTATCGAGTCTTCTTCAGCAGTAGTATAAAATATCATAAGTTAACATAAATTGTGTATAGGTATTCGTAGTTACAAAAATATAAAATTCTTAAACCTATAGAGCCACATCACCGTTCGAGAACCTGACGAATACATACTGAGTTTTTGTCGTTTCACCTACGAAGTCAAAACCGGAGATAAAATGTAGTCAGCGAAATTACATAATTAATTCCTCGTTCGGAGGCGAGAATAAATCGTGTCCAGTCTATAAAAAGTGTTGTTTTTGTCAGATTGTATGGTCAAGGTATAAAAAGGATTTTCTGAAAAGAGATCGTATGTAACTGAATTAATTGTCGTAAGTATGAAATCCGTTAAAACTTACATATATCTGTCAGAACGTAAAATGTGCGATGTAATGCTCTTTCTCGTGTTACGGATGTCAAATGACTGCGCGGATTGTCGGGACGAACAGAGTTATAAAAAAATAACAATGTATACATAAACCGAAAATTAGTTGAAGTTCTTGTGATTGGCTAGCTCGTCAAGTACACTAAAATATGAGTCATCAAGAAATTCTGTGTCTGTATTGGAATAGATCCCGTTTTTTTGTTTCTTGATGTGTAGCATCTCTGATATAAGTATCTTATAAAAATTTGGTTCAGAATCGAATATCGCTATATTGTCCCAATCGAAAGTGTGATTGAATTTTGTAATGTGCTCGGAAATCACAAAATGCCTCGATGGATCCGTTTTGATGTTATTTTTGTGTTCGTTTAATTTAGTTTTAAGTTGTCGCTTTGTCTGTCCTACGTAAGAAGCACTGCAATCTTTACACGATATTTTGTAAATTACATTATTGTTCAAAATTCCGGGATTTTTGTCTTTTTGTGCTTTGACGAACCTGCCAAGATTATTTAACACTCTGTATCTTATCATATGCTCATCGTTGTTAAGTAAATGGGCAACTTTGTTAGATATGTTTTTTATAAACGGGATGACTATGGGTGCGTTCCGAGTTACGCATAAAGCGCGTAGACTGCATAGAAAGTCGTTCCGATTTAGCCAATGCGCGCATTGGGAGCGCTTTGGTAGCGCAGAGAATTCCCTAGATTGTACTGACCGTACTGAATTCTTAGCACTCCTCTCAGCGCATTGACTACTTCTATTTCGACTTGAAGCAGTTGATGCGTCTGATGCGTTTATGCGGTCTATGCGCTTCATGTGTAATTCGGAACGAACAATCGTTCTTCCAATAAATCCGTTAACCTGTCCTTTCGCGATGGAACAGCAACTGCAAGAATTTCCGGTTATAATAGAAGAAACTAACGAAGTAATAACGTTATAATTAAGTACAGAAGATGTGGAGAAAGCAAGGGATGGTAAAGTTAATGTATTATTTTACATGGATTTATTTAATGTATAGGTTATACGTTAGTTTAACCATTGTGTTGTTTTTCATAGACTCAGAATTTTTGCGGGACCTTGTTGCAAAAGCACAAGGCGTAAATAACAATAATATCGAGCCTGTAACTGAACTGGAAGATTCAACAAGTGAAAATGCTGTTGACAAAAACAATGCCGGTAAGATGCACACTTTATTTTTGTGTAACCAGTGTCTATAATCAAGTCTTTAATTTTGTATAAAAGTATGTTTATGCAAGTTTAAGAATAATATATATACTAATATTTCTTGATGATCTTTTGTGTTTACTTTTTAATTTAATTTTTAGATGAGTCAAAAACATTCGTATGGCTGGACAAAGCGGTACTTTTATTAATTGAACTGTATAGAGAAAAGGAGGAAGAGTTCTCAAGTGGTTTCAAGCGTAGCAACAAAATTTGAACTGAAATTGCTGCTGAGATGAACAAAGCCAATCCAGCCTACGAAATAACAGCACAGCAATGTTCATCAAAAATGGCTGGCTTGAAGCGGACGTATAAAAATATTGTTGATCTGAATAAGAAGAGCGGCAATAATAGAAATTCATGGGCATTTTTTTCGGTATGTTTTATCACGCACGCACGCACGCACGCACGCACGCACACATTTTATTTATTGTATGCGATATTCACAGGTGTGCAACAAGATATATTTGTATATTATTTAACACATTATTCCCATCATGCACTAGGTTATGAATTCATTATTTGATGACAAAGCGTCCATTAGGCCTCTTGCAATTGCTACAAGTGACGGTCCATCGGACCCAAATCAGGAAGGATCATCGTTATCAATGATTTCATTTCCTACATCGAAAAGTAAGACTTTTCACTTGTGTACACTTGTAGTGTAAAGTGCTCTTATCGCGGCTTACAGCGCTTAAGCGTCAAGACAAACGCAGCCTTAATATTAATTTAATTCGGTTCTTATTATTTATTATAGTATAATAGTCGTTTTTGTATTGTTTATTACAGGTCCGCCGAAAAAGAGAAAACGAATGGAAAACGTTATGGAAGAGTTCTTGGCCAATATTGCGATAGAAAAAGAAGAAAAAAAAGAAGAAATGAAAAGACAAGAAAAGATACGCGAAGAAAGAAGAATACAACGTGACAAAAGGCATGAGGATCAAATAAGCGTACAGAAGTCATTAGTCTCCATATTAGGACAATTTATTTAAAAAATGTAGTTTGTACTCTTCTTAAAAGAAATGTTTAAAGTTAAGCGTTACTAGTTGGAAGCTTTAAAAGATTTATTTTATATTAATTACTTTATTTTAATTACGAGTTTTAAATTGGTTTAAGTGGGTTGTAATTCTCACAAAGTATGATTTTATGTTACGTTATGCTTACGAGCAATAGGTCTCGCCTATCAAGGGATATCTTTTAAACGCTTTTTTAAAAAATTTTAAGAAAAAATTATTTTTATTTTTTAAAATGTGAAAATACAAACATTTAAAATACTAGTTATTTTGTTCACATTTCAAAATGTACGACTGAAATGTACGACTGAAATTCATAAGACTGAATAATATAATAGAAATAAA
>NW_027270676.1:0-4129 GCF_030848805.1 Temnothorax longispinosus | reverse complement strand
ATTTTTATATTCCAAACTGCACCCCCCGCACGAGTGGGGCTATATGTATATATATATATATTAGGAAAGAATTTTTTACCTTTAACCCTAAAGGTGTCCATAAAAACATCGTGTCCGGCCAAAATCTATTGCATATCCTGCATTTTCCGACAGGCATCTCCTGAAATCTCTCGTATGTATTCGTATTTTCCTCCTTGCACGGCTGAATTGTAGGAGGACCATCTACAATATTTTATATCGCGGTCTATCTCAATTTTGCATTGGACCGCAGTGGTGTGATCGAATTCGCTTAATTGCAAAAGCTGAATGTATGTCTCTTCGGTGACCGGTTCGCAGTCTTCG
This sequence comes from Temnothorax longispinosus, assembly GCF_030848805.1. Lineage (NCBI taxonomy): Eukaryota > Metazoa > Arthropoda > Insecta > Hymenoptera > Formicidae > Temnothorax > Temnothorax longispinosus. Next base: position 3,787 of record NW_027270676.1, on the reverse strand, counting down.
ATGCCCGTTAGGGACAGTGTTGTCACATTTAGTCCCTCTCCTCTGCAGTCAAAGCCCAGGAGGCCGCGCGCGGGCGCGCTAAGTACCGCCAGGATGAGTGTCACTGCCAACGGTTCCATGATGGCGTTGGGTGTGCTGCTCGAACAGTTTTGTGACCGGTTGCCGCTACGTCGTTCTTATATACTAACCTTTAATGCTATTTCCTATTTGGAGCTTAACATTATTATTTCCTAAAGTTTCGATTATTTCATACGGACCTACATATTGGTCGTCTAACTTTCCTCGGCTCGGCTCTTTGAGGAGGTACACGTGATCTCCTATTTTAAAAGTGCGCGCATTCATTCTCTTATCATAATAGTTTCTAGATCGCTCTTTGGCTCGGTCAAGATTTCCACGCGCATTCCCTTGCGTTTCGCGCAGTTTTTCAAATAACTGTTCTAGGTATTCGACGTAAGTCTCATTAGGTTCCCCTTCCAGAGGCGGATCGCTTGACGGGGCGCGCGCAGTTTTTCCGAAAATTAGCTCATGGGAGGTGTATAATGTGCTCTCGTGTACGCTAGTATTATAGGAAAAGGTCGCGAATTTCAGATAGTCATCCCAGTTATCTTTTTCACAGAATTGCTTTAGGTACTCCCATAGTACGTGGTGCGATTTTTCTATTGAGCCATTTGACTGTGGCCTGTAGGCAGTGGTTTTGTATTGCGCAATACGGAATTTCTTAGCAATGTTGCACATGAGCGCATTTATGAAGTGACTGCCCTGGTCTGTGAGCCATGCCCGCGGGGCTCCGTACACGCAGATAAAGTTTTTGGCAAATGCGTCGGCTACGTCGATCGCGGATGCTTGTTTCAGAGGGATGGCTAAGGAATACTTGGTGAGGAGGTCCTGAATTGTGAGGACGTAGGAGTATCCTGTGTTCGTGGTAGGTAGGGGTCCCATAATATCCATGGAGATCTTGTCGAAGGCCGCTCCCGGTGTATCGGTGAGCACCATCGGCTGTCGGGTCTTGACGCGAACCAGCTTCTTCAATTGACAGTTTCTGCAGTTCCGAACGAACTCCTGTACATCGTTCTTCATCCCCTGCCAGTGATAGTTCTCCCTGAGTCTTCGGTATGTCTTAGTGACTCCCTTGTGTCCTCCGATCGCCGAGGCGTGAGCTTCTCTCAGGATTCCAGGCTTCTCGGCGTCTAACGGCATCATGATGTGATTTTTGCATACCAGGATGCGAGTGGGGCTACTCCGGAACGCGTCTTCTAGTATTCGTCGGACCGTTGGGAACGGCACGCCGTCTACGCCCCCTTTGCATATAGAGACGGTTGCCAGGTCCAGTGTGGTACACACATCAAGGAGAGATGAGATGGCTTCTGTCACCCATTTCCTCTGCGTATCCTCCGAGACGCTGGTTTTAATTGGCAGTGCGATGATCCTTGATTTGCCTTGCAAACCCTTTTTTTGCGGTTTGCGCTGATCCGTACTATGCATAGTTATTTTTTTAAGGGCCACTAATCGGAGGATTTTTGTGGTTTTAGATAGATTTAGATTTCAACCAATAAAATCGTAGTAGGAAGCGGGGGCGCTCCCCCTTCTTTTTCCTGATTTTCGTTTTTCTTGGGTGTTCCTCGCGCTAGATGCAGTAATAAATAGTCTTTTTAAAGAGGAGGAAAAAAAGGAAAAAGAGAATTTCTTATAGCTGTGGGTATATATATTTGTGAGCTTCGTTGCGGATACTAGGTTTTTAAATTTTTTATACTTTCTCACTTTCCTGTCACAATTTAAACTCTAGGCCTAGTTTTCCTCCGGCTCGTCGTTATCGAACGACCGGAGATGCCCATAGCTTTTGCTTTATATTACATTTGCGTTGCACTAGAGGTAATGAGTAATCCCATAATGGTCGGCGTTTTTGTACTTCAAGAATTATCAGTACTTCATCATCAAAGTTTAATTTATTTGCAGTATTCTCATTCAATTTTGTACGTTTTTTGGTGTTATTTTCAAGTTGTCTAAAAACTTTTCGTTTATCTGTTTTTTGTGGTGGTATAATATTACCTAAAACATTATTAATTTACTTATCAATATTATTCTTCTAAAAACATCTACTTGAAAATTCTTTTTTTAATTAACTTTTATTTTTATAAGATTGGTTCTCCACTAATTGTTCATTATCATTTTTATCTGTAAACATACAAGAAAAAAGTCAATGTACATATATACATACAAAAGATGTAACTTTCATTTTCTTTATATGTGTATATCTTTATTGTATATGTGTATACCTGCCAACGGATAAAAATATAACGTATTAGGATCTACAGTATAAGAAGAATATCCTTTTAAACAACCATGTGTTTCAATATCTTGCTAAAGACAAATTTCCTCACACACTCCACATGTGAATTTCTTCACGTTGACATTCAGAGCACTGGGCAGAAATCACATTGCGTCAACACCCGCGAGGGCCAATGTTTAAACCAGTTCAAGATCCTAACAATAAAAAATAATATATTTCTTTAAAAAATGTCTTTATTTTGTGTGTACATCATTTTTTACAAGTTTAATATATCCATTTTAGAACATGGTACACATTTTGGTAAATATGCAGAATTACACTTATGTCTCTACATCGATTTGAACAGAACTTGATATTATTGTACATTTTAATGAGTAAAATATAAAAATAATAGTTAAACTAATTGCTTGATATTGTAAAAACCATAATAAACGCTCAAAAATTATATTTTCCAAAGTTAGAAAATTTGTCATACTGACAGAATAAAGATGCATAGGATTGTAATATAATTAATATATTTCAAGCCTATTTGTAATGAAATAACTTATATTTGTCTAATTAAATTTATTAGACATAACATGAATACACAGAATAACAAATAGTAGATTTTGCACCAAGAAGACTAAAATAATAATGATGTTGATTCTGACAAATTTAATACATAACCTCAAAAAATATTTTTAACTATTAATTTCTTTTTTTACAATATAGGGTAAATATTTTCGTGTTTTACTCACAATACACAATAATACGAAGTTTCGTCCAAATCGGTGAAAAAGTGTGTATTATGCATATTTATCTTCATTTTTATATTTTGCTTTTTATTATATTAACAATAAATTACTTTAAAATAAACGTTACGTTAATTATTTAAATAATTCATATTTTACTTACATTTTCTGGATCCATTATTCACAATACGTTTTGCGACTTGCTTGCAGACTCTGCAGACACTGCGTATGCAGACTATCTGTGTGACGCTAAAGTTGGATGAATCCAACTTCTTCCTCTTGACGCTAGCGTCACCGTGACGTCACGTGACGACGCTCAACGCTGCTTTCAGCGTCCCATGAATTGGCACCTTTATTGTTCGTCCGTTTTTTGGTTAATGCATTTAAGCAATTTACCTGGGATTTGGACAAGCCGTGTGAAAGATATTATTATTATTGTTGTTATTGCTCTTGTTACTCGGGACCGAAAAGATATCTAAGTTTATAAACTTTATAACGAGGATCACTTTTATTTATTTGGTTGTAATGGGGATAATCGATGTCGAAGTCGGCAGGAATAGGTTTAAATGGTGGTGCGTTTTCTAATTGTTGCAATTGTTGGAGGAAGGGGAGAGAATCTTGATTAGAAATGACTGCTTGTTTAATCTGGAATCTGATTCGTTTAATTTGAACGCGCCTACCTCCTTTCTTCGTCATTCAGCCGCGTTCGTCGTCAGTGACGGGTCTCTCGGGCTTGAGTTGAGTCGATACTTTTCTTATTGTAATGCGA
>NW_027270675.1:0-4132 GCF_030848805.1 Temnothorax longispinosus | reverse complement strand
GCAATTGGCCAGCTTTCAAAGAATCGTCGTTTACGCCGTCATTGTCATTTCGCTAATACGAGATGTATAATTGGTGATGCTGTAAAACATGTAACTCCAATCACACATTACAGTATTTCCCGTCGTTCTTTGATGATATCTATATCTATGATAATCTGTGATATAAGAAATGAATAAAAATGAAAAAAAACGCTTGGCGTCCGTTTTGTTAAAATTTCCTACGCTTTTTCGCCTTAATAAACGGAACTGCATAATTGCCAGCAGTATGATCGAGTAATTCCAATAACAAAGATTACTAGATCTCATTACTAACAATTACACAGTTCCGTTTATTAAGATGATAAAGCGCGCAAATTCGTCCCGAAACGGGCGCCGAGTAATCATTCATTTTCATTAATTGCTTATATCTCGGCAACCGTAAAGGATATAAATATAATTCAAATATTTCTATCAATTACGGTTGTCGATATACGAACTTGTTTAATGGAAACGAATAATCGCTTGGCGTCCGTTTTGCTAAAATTTCCCGCGCTTTTCCGTCTTAATAAATAGAACTGCATAATTGCCAGCAATGAGATCAATAAGTCCAATAAAACATCAGAATACGATCTAAAAAATGCTTTCGGAGACATATGTCTATCTCATACGGTTGCCGAGATATTTGTTTATAAATGATATGGAAGACTGGCGCCAACAGACGTGGCCTTGATCTTGCGACGGGACTTTTTTATCTCACACCAACTGTGCTCTAACCGAGATTATTATCGGGGAGAGGGGCAATCGCGGTGTGCACGGCAGTTTTCAGTTTTTTTACTATCGCCTGATTCTTAAAAGTTAATTGTAATTAGCAATTATGGATTCTGCCCACAGGACGCGGAAATGCTTGCCGCGCGGCAAGAAGCGACGCGGTAGCCAATAAACTTTTGGTTCTTACGGAAAAGCGACACGTTGATTGGCTACTGCGTCGCTTCTTGCCGCGCGGCAAGCGTTTCCGCGTCCTGTGGGCAGAAGCATTAGCCAGCTTCCAAAGCATCGTCGTTTACGCCATCATTGTTACCTCGATAAGGGCCCGGACACACACTTCTGCACAACGCATAATGCGTAAGCATAAGAAAATTGATTGGTCCATATACATGTGCATAAGAAATAGACCAATCAATTTTCTTATGCTTACGCATTATGCGTTGTGCAGAAGTGTGTGCTCCCCGCTTAAAGGCCATCGCACACAAAATTGTATAGGCTGCATAAGCATAGCATAAGACCGCTGGACCAATGAGCATCTTATGTAAATCGATATGGCGACTTTATGCTGGATGCTCATTGGTTTAGCGGTCTTATGCTATGCTTATGCTAAGCTTATGCTAAGCTATGCATTTTGTGTGCGATGGCCTTAATACGAGATGTATAATTGATGATGTTGTAAAACTATAGATGTATATAATAGACTGAGCATTCCCATTGGAGATCTTCCGGCAAAATCTGAAGGACAGAAAATATGCTTGCAGTGACGATTTCCTTTTCTAATTGTATCCTAACCTAAATGTTAGAAAAGGAAATCGTCACTGTAAGCATATCTTCTATCCTTCAGATCTAGCAGAGAAGCTCTCTAGTGGGAATGCTCAGTATATTATACATATACGTGTATAATATACTGAGTGTAAAACACATATAACTCCAATCACGCTAATTACAATATTTATCGTCGTTCTTTGATGTTATTTTTTATACCTATGGTGGTTTGTAAGATATAAAAATTGAAGGGAAATGAGAAAACGCTAATAAACGGAACTGCATAATTGCCAGCAGTAATGCTAAGACTTCATAGACGCGGAAACGCCGTGCGGTAGAGTGCGTTGACCAATCAGAAGGCTGCCGCAAGTCGCCTGCGGCAAAATCAAAATTTGTGATTGGTCAACGCACTCTGCCGCACGGCGTTTCCGCGTCTATGGGCCGGTATCACAGTCTCCGATTAACGTGATTCTCCGATTAAACTCACTCTGCATCTCTTTCTAACTATCCCCCTAGAAAGAGACGAAGAGTGAGTTTAATCGGAGAATCACGTTAATCGGAGACTGTGATACCGGCCCTATGGAGTCTTAGCATAAGATGGAGTAATTCCAATAGTGTAAATTACTCGATCTTATTATTAGCAATTGTACAGTTCTGTTTATTAAGATGATAAAGCGCGTGAATTCGTACTGAAACGGGCGCCGAGCGATTTTTCAGTTTCCATTAAACGCTTATATCTCATTGGACGCGTTCAGCAGAACAAACCGCTCAGTAGCGATCGAACGTGATTGGCTCTTACTTTTAAACTGAGCAAATCAGCGTAGCGTGTTGATGAGACGACACTCAACAGTTGTGTCTGCTGAACGCGGCCATATTAACCAACATAGGTATCAACATCATCCAAGAACAGCGGAAAATTGTAATTAGTGTGACTAGAGTTACGTGATTTTTGCATCATTATCAAAAATACATCTTGTATTAGCAACGTGGCACATGAACAACGATGCTTAGGAAGCTAGTCAGTCGCTAAAATTACGACAAACTTTTAAAAATTAGGCGATAGTAAAATTCTGCAATATTTACAAACGTCGGTGCCGTACATGCTACGATACTCGATCTCCGTGATAAAAATCTCGGACAGAGAACAGCTGGTGATGAGTCCCGCCGCAAGGTCAAGGCCATGTGTCTTGGCGCCAAAGAGTCTTCCATCACGGTCACCTCACTAATACGAGATGCATATTGACGTTGTAAATTACATAACTCCAATCACTATATGTATTTTCCGTCGCTCATATGTTGTAGATACCTTATTTTTTATTTATTTACGTGGGAAAAATCTTTCGATACCTATGACCTCCTATGTCGGAAGCCGAAGGTAGTTTGGGATTCTATGCATATTCATCAGATACCGCATGCATAGCCTACCCACTAAAACCCCCATGATGGCCACCTTCAGGCATTTTTGGAGGATTTTCTGAACACTTAAAAACTTTATTACTTCCGGAGAATAATATTGATATCTATAGCGAGATTTAAGTGTTTTATGACATGAAAAAGTAGGTTGGCGTGCTTAGTTTTTTGCGTTTTATCAGCCTAGAAGACGAAAATACATAATTGACTTTAATAAAATCAGGTAATTCCAATAGAGAAGAGTACCAGCTAGAAAGTGCTTTTCGAATAATTTTTTCTATCATATACGGTGTATGTTTTAATGGAACTGTTTCTCAATATCTTAGATATTGTTAAGTATAATCAGATAATAATATTAGTATCGAAATATGTAATTTAAATAATATTACTAGCAGATATAAATATTGCGTGTAAATTTAAATACCTGGTAGAAAAATGTCTCAGAATTTTTCATATTAATAATCACAGTTTCTATAAAAATATTCTGACTTTTTTACGAAATGTAAAAAATTTTTAGGATTTTCATACAAATTGGAACATTTCTTTTTTAGAAAATCTCACAAAATAATAATATATTTTATATTTTTTTCGCTAACGCATCTTTATAGGAATCTATTGCAGGAGTAAATATTAGAAAATCTGTGCAATTTATCGGAAATTTTTATACATACGAATACTGAAATATTTAAAAAATTCTCATCCAATTATTTCCGAATATGTCTGAGTATATATTCTTCAGAATTTTTCACGAGTCAATTTTTACAAAATTTCTAAAATGATATGAGAAATTTTTTTACAAGGGTAATAATAAAAAAAAATAAAATGACTAAAAATAGCAAAACCTTTATATTTATAATAATTATACTGTAATGTTTATATTTATTAAAGTTTTATTAGTTTAATTGATATCTCTATTTAAATGCAAAAGTATACTGCAGTTTTTATGAAGCTAAATTAATAGTTAGATGCACCGGTTCTGATAAAATACTTCACAATTAAAAAATGAAAGTGATATCATCCATCGTATATTAGAGGGACTTAAAATTTGAAAAGGTACCAATAAAATACGTTTTATTCGGATAGGTTTTATCGGGACGGACCTAATAAAATACGATGCATGAAAAAAATTACCGAGACGGACCTCCTAAGAGCCAAATGTCCCGTTAAAATACGTATTATGTGAAAAATGGTCCTCCTAAACTACAATTTACAA
>NW_027270674.1:0-4138 GCF_030848805.1 Temnothorax longispinosus | reverse complement strand
AAAATCTTAAATTACGACTGTTTTTAAATAAACTGATTAATTTTAAATTACGATTGTTCGATCAGATGAATTAAATATACGACTGTATGAATACTAAAGAAAAGGATGATGTAATAACGACTGGTGTTTGTAATTCTTTTGAAATTTTAGGAAGCCGATGAATCAAAGGTAACGACGGGATGGACGAGAAGAAGACAGTATGAACAAAGTAATGTATAACAGCAAAATGACTGGAAATTTAAGAATAATGCCAAGTTTTAAGTTAAAGCGTAGTTTAAGTTTACTCGAATATGAAACAGGTTTATATCACATTGTATAATTTTATATGTTAACGCCAAAGATTATTGTTCTGTAACCTAGATTAAGAGTTCACATATTGCCATATATATATCTATATAATTTTGTAATAAATGACGTTAAGAGACCAAGTTTGAGTCATGAAGAACATACCAGAGTCAAACTCGGGAGGGAGTGTTGGAATATTTGAATTTTGCGCTATTTATTATAAGCTCGCTTGACTCCAGTATTCTTCCTCCTCCTTCTTTTTCCGCTTTCTCTGCGGTAAGTTCAGTTGTCTGATGGCTGACAAAGTGTACAGTTCGAAGCGTGTAATCAATAAAACGAAGCTTATTCCAAAGACGAAATATCGAGTTTTGGTTTTTCTGCTCCTTCCAACCAAACAGAATTGTCAACAGATGGTGATGGTGAAAAAGATTAAATAAAACGTAGGTGTAGGGTGTAATGAGAGGCGAGGGGTCTTACATTGAAAAAGCACCCTGATTTTACGGAAACGTAGCGAGAGGCGAGGGGACTCGCGTTAAAAAAGCACCCCAATTTTGCGGAAACGTAGTGAGAGGCGAGAAGACTCACGTTAAAAAAGCACCCCGATAAGGAGTTTAAAACCGTACTGCAACCTCCACGTGGTAAACTCTGGAAACTATAAAAATTAAAAGGTATACATATTATAGGCTAATTGCAGAGACGTACACATGTGCTTTAAGTTACATCAAACACCCGCAACGCGGAATGGCACTGCACTGTGCGCAAGAGTGACGCGATTTTCGTATTTTTAAACATGTTCCACCATTTAAAAAAAATTGAAAAAAATATATGTTATAGTGGACACTTTTAATTTTCGTAAAAATTTCAAAGGGGTACCTCTAAAATATCACCCTAAAAAAATATATTAAAAAATTCAAATATTTTTTTTGGTCTTTTTTTGGCAAACATTTTGGACATTTTTTTTTTGTTAATTAGTTTTATTAGTCTACATGACATGTATTTTTTTCATCAAGATTGGTCAAGTGGTTTCCGAGAAAAATACATTTCTTTATTTTACATATATCTTTCTCCCTGCATACCTTTTAAAAAAATGAATTTTTTATAATAATATTTGGTGGAAAGTTTTATCATATTGGTACCAACTTGTGACATTAATGTCAGCTCTGTATGATCAAGGGCCGATTTCACATGCTTACTCCGCTAGGCCCTTTTTTTATTTAACTTGTGTGATTAGTATTATAATTACAAAATGTTTGTGTTTGAAGACCGGTTTGATGAATTATTAATAAATGCAGTATTGGAATTTGAAAGAATGCAAGAGAAAAATGAAGGGCGTAACTGTGATGTCGTGGAGTTTATAAAAATAGTAAAAAGGATGATTTACAAGAAAATTGTAATGTGGTTGTGGAGGCTAATAATAAATTAAAGCGTAGAAAGAGAGAGAGAGAGAGAGAGAGAGAGAGGATGAAAATCATGACAAGAATAAAAAGAAGATCAAGATGAATAAATTGTAAAAAAGAAAAAATGTAAAGAAAATAAAAGTTAAATGTCTATTATTAATAATTTTTATTTTATAATAATTGTACAATTATTTAATATAATTATATTGAATAAAAAATATATTGTGCAATTTTAAATATTATAATTTAATTAATAATAAATAAATATAATTGAATAAAAATGAATATAAAGGATTCTTTGCAATTGCCTGATGAGCCATTGCTTGACAAAGGAATTTTTTTTGATTAAGGATATTGAAACACAAAAAGTTTTTTGAAAAAAAAAAAACGACTCCCGGGCGAAACCCGCGGGTAACCAGCTAGTAATATAATAAATTTTTATATAATACAATATAATATATAATAAATAATATTTCACACAAATTGTACTTGCAAAGTAATCAATCTCGATTAATTAGTTTCGAGTTTTGAATTCCAGAGTACCTGCTGGATTCAAAATATACTTTTGAGTAGTTTCCATCATAAAGAATCGAATCTTTTACAAGTAGTACTTGAACTCTAAGAATTAAGTTGATAGTTTAAGGAATGTATAAATGTGTAAAAATTTCAAACAACTTTTATTTTATATTTTTAATCATATTTTTATTATATTTAATTTTTGTTAATCCAACATTTTCAACATTTGTAATTATAAAAAAATAATACATAAAAATAATTGTTTTATACAAACATTTTGATTTAAAGAAACTTGAAATAGTTGAGTATTCATAAAAGATTCAAACATATTTGATCCAGATTACTAGGAACTCTAATACTTTTCGGTATTCCATTTTATTATTGTTTAGTCACCTTTACGAGTTTAGCGATAAATATTACCACATGCCTCAGTAGTCGAATTGGCACGACACTTTAAACTTGTGTGCGATAGAATGAATATGGAAAGTCAACGGTAATGGTTACAGAATCGCACATGATTGAATAATGGAACTTTTAATTATTTCTTTTCTATTATTTCTTTCAGACAGTATAGCTTACGATCTTAATCTTTAGATATTACTGTGTTTTTCAGAAGACTATACTTTTTTAAGTAAGCATCTGTGTATTGAGATTAAAAGTTGAGAATGAACGAAAATTCAGAGACTATTACTGTTTTTTTCGGCTCTCATATAAATCGATTCAATTCGACTAATCATTTCTGGCTAGGTTTTATTAGCTGTTTTTATTTTTTCAAGTAATTATAGAAAGTTTGAAACTTAATAAACAGACTCAAAGAGTCTGCCTGTAAGATGATTATAATTCCATCGCTACTGTAGACCTATTCAATAGACAATGCTGAGAACGTGTCATCATCAAATTGCGTGTACTTGTATGTATAAATTGCGCGTAATCAAATCAAATCTTACCAGTGGAGCTAAGAAAAGTGCTGCTAATCCCTCGACTGAGCGTTTCATCTGTCGCTGTCAGATTGCCCAGACTCTTGCTAGACTGTAAAGTTTGCGCCAATTTCCTGGACGCATCAAACAGACTTGGTGCCTTACTTTTTCTTGGCAGAGTTTCCGGTAGTCTTGCAGCCGAATCCGGATTATCACTAAGCACGGACGCCTCATGGTAGCCAGAACTGTCGCTGCTGTTACGGCTGTGATTGATTGTCATTTTGTCCTTGCCGCTGTCTCCGGATATATTTTGAACGGTTTGTGCAGCGTTGGCAGGTGGTTTCGGGGCTAGTCTCCTTTTCCTTTGCGGCCGAGCCGGCGGCTGAAGAGGACTAACGCTTCTCGCAGTTTCGTCACTCCTGGCTGGCGACACACTGCGTACCCCGAGACTATCCATGCTCGGAGAATTTTCCTTGGATTTCTTAAACATGAAACCAAACACGCTCTGCTTGGTTTGCTGTCGTCGCCGCTCCTCCTGCCTCTGCAATGCCATTATGTCTTGCGTACTTGGCGTCGGACCCAAACTCTTTGTTTGCTTCGCGTACAGAGTCACCTCTTGCAGGTGATGGTCCTGTAGCGACAGCGATAGTTGCAACGTTTCCTCCAGATTAACTACAGTAAAAACAGTAAGAACAGTAAAAACTGTATATTACGGTCTTTGAGATACATTTGGTATCAGATGTCGGTTAGTATTAAGAAACATCACATCTGATGATAACACTAGTTGATTTTTTTTTTTTATTTTGTTTTTGTTCAATCAATAAATTTTTTAAAATATAGGACCACGCAACATACATTTAAAGGAAAAAAATATCCTACACATCTTGATTAATTTTTTTCAAGTATAAAGCAAATAATATTAAAATAAATTAAAATATATTTAAATCATCTTAAACTATATTAGCAATACAAATAAATTATGATTATAAATAAAACTATAGAGGCTTATATTAGTTGTAAAGA
>NW_027270673.1:0-4142 GCF_030848805.1 Temnothorax longispinosus | reverse complement strand
AGGGTTGCCAGATATTCGAAGTCTCAAAACGCCACTAGAGGTCACCCAAATCGCCAAAAAGCGCCAACTTTAAAATCGCCAAAAATCGCCAAAAAAAATTGAAAAATCGCCAAAAATATCGCCAAATTACCACTAATCACCAGGAAATGCGTTTTCTCGGTTCCTTCAAATATTCAAAGATTCAAACTAGCCGAAGCAGCCAGTACTAGCTAATAGGGACGGGCGAGATTGAAAAAAACATCGATCATTAAATCTAGACTAATATATATATTTTTAAAAAAATTGTTATTAAGTAATAGTATTAATCCATATATAATAATATAATGGTCCATATTCTCAACTCAACTCTCTTTTAGCGATAAAAGCGCACTTTTATTTCTGAGATGACAAAAGAGTTGAAAATAATATGCCAACAAGTATATACCAAACCTATACAAACAAAAAGGAAAACTATCAAGTTTTAACTCATCACAGTCTTTTTTGTGTTTCAAACTAAGCTTCTTTATGTTTTAGACTTCAGCTTCGTCTTGAGATAAAGAGAATGAGAAAGAAATGATTCGGACACCGCGAGAAAAGACATGTGTTCTAAAAGGAAAAGTTTGAAAAAGCAAAAAGAAAATCTCTGCAATTGTTACACAAATTGAAATAGATAAAATAAAGTTGAATATCTAATCTATTCATGTAAAATATGATTAATTTGTGTCTCTTTCGCAATGATCGAATGATGACTTTTTGCTATTTACAACATATCCGAGATAATGTCAATTATTTCATGAAGACTCTCATTTTCATTTTCTTCGCTATCGGAATTCGCGCAGCTAGGTCCGGACGTTCCGGTTTTTGACTCATACATGAAACTTGATTTAAAACGATCGATCATTTCCGTTGAGGGTTGAAACGTTTTGCAACACTTCTCGTGCGCTTGAAAATGCATCCGGATTGTGAGAAGAGATTGCAGCATCGAAGTACTCAGTTTATTCCGAATCTGTGTTTTTATCAGAGTGAGTGCTGAGAAAGCTCGTTCGACCACAGCGTTACTCGTAGGAATTGTGAGCATTTTTAACACCACTTCCGCCAGTTCTCGGAAAATAAATCGGCCGCAAGCATCGGTGTATTTATACACATCAGGCCAAAAGATTAAAATATTTGTTGGAACATCACCTTTATAATAAGCGTTCCAATCGACGAAACTAAGTTTTTCCCATTGGCTCTTGTACAGAGAGACATCACAGTCAGAATCGAAGAAATCCTGCAAGGGAAGCTCCTCGAATTTAATTCGAACTTGCGATGTGCATCGGCTTGGACTCAATAGCTCGATTTTCTTGAAGATTTCAAAATTAGTTGGAAGCCTCTGCGCCATTTCTGTCAAAAATCTTTTCAGAAAATTAAAACATCTCTGCTGTACCTGAGATTTTCTTTCCGCAGAGATTTGGGATCCTTGGAATTCCTTCCTGAAGTCCTGCCCGAAATCCACTTCTGCAACCGGCAAGAAGGCCAGGTCGTTATCAACTGCATCAATTACTTGTTGTACGAGAGACTTATTATTATGCGCGGCTCTCAAGAAAGTTGGTTTCATAATCCGCCCAGCGAACGACAAAAATACGAGAGAAATCTCTACATATAAACTTCCAACGTCGATTTTTTCGCTCTGAAACGATGTATTTAGGTGCTGTACTTCAGACAAAACGGGCTTCAAAAATATTAGGTACAATCTGTTGCAGTCATCCTCGAGCATATCGCGGATCGTTCGTGCAGTATAGCACTTTTCAGCGTCGCAAGCTATACGAAAATGGGTTTTCAATTCCACCCACTGCTCCAATAACCGTTTCACAACGTTGTAAAATGCGAGCCATCTTGTTCGCGAAAGTTGTATCATCTGTCGAAATTTCTGAGCATCGTTACCGGAGTTGATCAAATCAAACGTTTTCTTATAATTTATTTTGCGCAGCGGACTGATGCTGAACCAATTAAATACTTCTCTCGCTAGAAAGTCTAAAGAACTCGGAAGTTCTTCACTCGCCTTCGACGAACAGAGATGCAGCGAATGGCAAGTACATCTCATGAGTTGCAGGTTTGGTACATCGCATTTTAATAGAGTATAAACAGAATGATTGCGCCCACACAGGTTACTTGCTCCATCCGTGCCTATGGCTATCATATTTTTCAACGGGATTCCAATTTGTTGCAAATACTCGGCAATACTCTTATGTAAATCGATGGCCGTTGCTCGTTCTACTTCTAGTATGCCCAAAAAATCAGTGAGCATGCGATTTTCTGTGGTATCGAAGTATTTAATGCACATGCACAGGTACTTTGTGACTGAAACATCGGTGCTTTCATCGATAATAATCGAGTACCCTTTTTTCCCAATGGCTTTGACCAAATTTTTGAAAAGAACAGGTGCAATCACGTGCTTTATCATATTTGAGCATTTCGTCCTATGTAATCGTAGATTCTCGAGATTGCTTCCTTTTCCTAAGGTTGATAGAAGCTCGCCTAGATGATCTACCGAGCGAATAGATGAGTGCATTGTTATATATAATGCTAGCTTTATATCCACGATTTTCTTCTCTGCAGTTATTGTAGCCTGAAATCCTTCAAATAATAAAAGATAAATCATATGAATATACAAGAATTCTGCACTATAGTTCATTGTGTTTCTATTATTTAAAACATTCTCAGCCTTATCCTCCAGCTTAACGACTTAACGTGTAACGGATGAACTTTTGAGGATATGGCTGGAGAATGAAAACGTGGAATCAATCTCAATGGCTGTTACCGTGGCTCATCAAAGATTTATATTTTGTCCTGTTCAACACTGCAGAATTCTCCCTGTGCTTTTTCGAACGTGCATGTTTTTGAAGATCCGAAAGATGACTTCTCAATGATTGATCGCAAATTTTACAATAAGCTTCGTTTGGATCGTTCGGATTCTTGTATTTTGCCGAGTCAATGTGTTGCAACCATCCTACAATAACGGTTTTATCTCAACGTTAAACACGGTATCGAAATTATCGAATACGAAATAAAGCACCACATTATATACATATGTAGTATGTACAAAGGCTCGCATTCATGCTTTACACTCTTCACAGTATCATTTGTAAAATACACAAGTTTACCTTTAGCCCATTCGGTGGACTCCCACTCCTTACGATATTTTCGTTTGTCTTTTTCGTACTTGCCCATACTTAAGTACTTCACTTCAGCTCTTAAAAATAACTCCTGTCAAGAATAATAATTTTCTTCACATTGAAAACTTCAATTTGTATCTTTATCGCGTTTAGAGAAACTTCAGGATTCAATGTGTTGTCGCGAAAAACGGCGAAATGTGAGGAGAAGGTTATCACACGCGACGAGATCGCGTGATACCGCGAGAGCACGATGATACCATGCGATAAATGCATGCAATTCGAAATGACCAATCGGCACACAGTGTTCTCCCGCGACAATATCCTTCTCACGTAGCGAGTAGCGAATACCGAGTCAACTGAAAATCTATAGTGTATATAACGTAAACTATAGATTTTTAGCGCTGGCAGCGCTGGCTTGAAGCTGGCTGCTGAAACGTAAAGTTGGCATCTCTGGTTCCTATTGCCTATTGCCTAGGGCCTAGGTATCACAGTCTCCGATTAAGGCTGGTTTCACATGGGGCGTAAGATTGCAAGTTACGCATACGCATCTTACGCCCCATGTGAAACCAGCCTAACGTGATTCTTCGATTAAACTCACTCTGCATCTCTTTCTAACTATCCCCCTAGAAAGAGACGAAGAGTGAGTTTAATCGGAGAATCTAGGGAGAATCACGTTAATTGGAGACTGTGATACCGGCCCCTAGCTGTGCAAGGGGCTTAACTAACGCAGGGAAAAACCTAACTAACACCCTAGGGTGCGTTCCGATTCCTCACCCGGGCGCTAAAAATCTATAGTGCACGTAACATATACTATAGGATTTTTAGCACTCGGGTCTCGGGTGGGGAATTTGAACGCAGCCCTAATCAGTATGCAAAAATCGCCAAAATATCGCCAAGATGAATTGGAAAATCGCCAAAATATCGCCAAGTCGCCAACTGCAATTTTTCAACGCCAAATGGTCTTCAGAAATCGCCAATTTGGCGCAAAATCGCCAAATCTGGCAACCC
>NW_027270672.1:0-4139 GCF_030848805.1 Temnothorax longispinosus | reverse complement strand
ATAAAAAAAGTGGTAAATCTGAAGAATAGTGGCCTCCTCACCGATTTCGTTCAACTTGGGCTTAATTGACGCGTTTTTGCACGAAACGACCGAATCTGGCAGAAAAAAGTGTCGCTCTGCCCCGCGAAGCGAGATATTAACGGTTAAAGTTGACAGGAATCAGGTTATGATTCCTGTCATACCGACGAGCTGTAGCGACTACTGGCGACTACGAACATGCCCTGTGGCCACATGCGCATGCTCAGTGGCCGCACGCGCATGTAAAACTGCGCCAATTTTAAATGAATTAATCGTGCAGAATAACCCAAGCATCTCGATTCAAGCAGTTAGGTCTCACGCTGGGAGTTTCATTAGTTTAATTATGCGTGGGAAGCACACACACACACACACACACACACGGAGGGGGCTGCAAGGGGGGGCCTTCGGCCTCTTTCTTCCCCGCACCCACCCCGTCGGTAGGCAGCGTGGACCTCGCTTTACAACATAAAGTACATGCTAAGTTGTAAAACGAAATTATAAAGTACATGCATGGGGGAGGGTGCAGGGGAGAAAAGCCTTTCTGTTCACGTGCGCTCACGCATGTAAGCCCCCTTGCACCCCTCCATGCATGTGCTTTATAATTTCGCTTTACAACTTAGCATGTACTTTATGTTGTAAAGCGAGGTCCACGCTGCCTACCGACGGGATGGGTGCGGGGGAGGGGGGGGCCGAAGGCCCTCCCTCGCACCCCCCTGTGTGTGTGTGTGTGTGTGTGTGTGTGTGCTTCCCACGCATAATTAAACTAATGAAACTCCAGCGTGAGACCTAACTGCTTGAATCGAGATGCTTATTTACATGTACTTTTCATATACCAACTATTCTCTGCTTTAACAAATTATTTCTGTTACAAATATTAAGCGTTTAAGTTAACGAAACATAAATAATTTGTTAAAGCAGAGAATAGTTGGTATATGAAAAGTACACATAAATATTTACTTTTCATATATCAACTATTCTCTGCTTTAACAAATTATTTATGTTACAGATATTAAGTGTTGAAGTTAACGAAACAGAAATAAAATTGTTAAAGCAGAGAATAGTTGGTATATGAAAAGTTCATATTTACATGTACTTTTCATATACCAACTATTCTCTGCTTTAACAAATTATTTCTGTTACAGTTATTAAGCGTTTAAGTTAACAAAACATAAATAATTTGTTAAAGCAGAAAATAGTTGGTATGTGAAAAGTACATACACATAAATATGTACTTACCAAGCAGACAGTTGTCACGTGACCTTCTTTTGCATGCGCGTGCGGCTACGGAGCATGCGCATGTGGCCACGGGCATGTTCGTGGTCGCTACCAGTCGCTACATTGCGTCGGTATGACGGGTCTCATAACCTGATAGTCGTCAACTTTAACCGTTAATATCTCGCTTTGCGGGGCAGAGCGACACTATTTTCTGCCAGATTCGGTCGTTTCGTGCAAAAACGCGTCGATTAAGCCCAAGTTGAACGAAATCGGTGAGGAGGCCACTATTCTTCAGATTTACCAAAATATAAAAATTATGTAAAAAATATAGAATTTTAAGATCTGAATTTAACATGAATTGCAGATCTAATTGTAAGTCTTTAATGATTAAAGTTAAATTTTTATAAATTCTAGAATGACCGAAGTAGACCAAAATAGGTTTCAATCCAAAGTGGGACGCTTTGAAAGACTGTTTCAGCTTAATTATATAAAATACACACACGCGTACATAAAACACACAGCATATAGATTGGAAATAGATTTCTATCGAATTACGGGTCGTCTAAAAGATCTGCGCGGCAATCCACTGTGGGACGTGGTGCCTGTTTGTTTTTTTTAATCAAAATTAGAAAGATTGGTTTTCATGAGATGAATTTATGTGAGGGGTTTTTGGAAGTCGGTGGAATCGACGCAGGCCTATGGAATATCGGTTTAGGATCGATGGAAGATTGATGGAGTCGACGCAGGCCGGTGGAGAATCGATGGAGTCGACGCAGACTGGTGGAAGGTCAGTGGAGATAAATTGTCTCAAATTTTCCCTATGTGTCATTACTATTTGTCGAAGCTTTTAGAGTTTTGAACATATTATGGAACTTCACTTTATCTTTGCTATTTTTTCCAAAAAACAGGTACAAACGTCCCATATATAGTGCGCTCTCGCGTACCTATACGTGTGTCCATCCGGCCCCATGAAGCTGAAGCTGGCCGACGACGCTCATTATTTCGTTTTGTCGGTGCCCTCGTTCTTCAGTTCCGCCGTCTCCTCCCTCTTCTGGCCGTCGCTCTGCTCGTAGCTGAAACGTGTACCCACCTACCCCTATGTTATTCGACTCCGCTTGCTTCACGATCGTGATGTCGTTCGGATTTTGCGGCGCCGCGAGAACGCCAGCTGCGAGCGCCAGGATGACGAACACCTGCGTGACGAAGAGAGGTAAGAAAATCATTTCGTTAAGGGAAGACAAAACGTATCGTCTTTCTTCGTCGCCGTTGACTTCTGTTAAATTAATCTTTAATGAATTAAAGGTATATCTTTTAAATTTGTTTACCGCGAGATAATTTAAACATTTTCTTCAAATGTATCGTTGATAATGAGTCATTGTGCGGATTAAAAATTCGGTCGTTCCCGGAATCTGATCTTTCAGCTGTCACTATCAGATGTGTGTTACAAAATAGATCAAGTAATATCGCTTGCACGGCAAACAACGTGTCGCCAGATCTTAATTTCAATAATTTTCGTTTATTCAGAGAAATGATAGCCTCGTTAATTGATTCATCGACTCATCCTGAGTTTTTCGAGTTACATAATATCGTAAAAAAAAAAAAACGAAACTTTCTCGCGAATTGGCCGGAATAAGTAAGTAAGTAAACACAAATCCTACAGACCACACTTAAACTCGACTTGACCCGAATTTCTAGGCTATCGATTTGAGAGATTTCTGTTTAAATAATATATTCGAATATTAAAAGGTCGCTGTCAGATTTCCCTTGAAATCGAGGAGGAACAAAGATAGAAATGTACTCCAAATTAATCATCGAAATTACAGCCGTTCCGCGACGTCTACCCTGTAGACGTTTTCCCGTGGCTACGTCTATCACGCCGCGAACGAGTGTGCGTAATCTCACGCGCGCATGGCACAAATGTCACAAATCCTCTTCACTTTCACTGTTGCGCAAAAATTGGGGGCTGCGTCCGTATCGGGAGGAGCCGGCCCGAAAAAAATCGATGGGAACCCTCTCACGATTCGCGTCCCTTCTTCCGTTCCGTCCCGCCCCCGAGAGGTCTAAAGAAGAGCAATCGCGTGTCGCTGACGATCTCGATGTACCTAGAGTACAACGTATATCTCTTTCCCTCTGGATTTCTATAGAAGATATAGCACCCACCGTCTTCATCGCGCCAGGATCTTTTTGTCGAACGATCTGCGAACGATCCTTGCGGCCCTTCGTCCTTATACCGATAGGAGAGTACCTCGGTGCATCTGCCTTTATATAGGAAAACTCGCGGTGCCGCGTTGCAAAATCCACCCACCTGCAGCACGTGCAGCAGCAACAGCCCCCGACGGATTCGCGGATGAGTCTCTCCCGCAGAAAGGATGCATCAGCGATCGATGGTATACGATCGCCGTTAGACTGCTTCGTTTGCGGGCTTGTATTGATGTGCATTGCAAACGCACGCTGCTGCGATATTTTATGGCAAATTTTCTGTAATATGAACTTGTTTTTATGGACAGACTTTACCGTAAGATACCGTAAAATTTGAGAAAATATAATATTCTCGAAAAAAGGAGATCTTAGGATATCTTTCCTAAAATGAATAATTGCTTTTCTTATCAAGTCTTATATCTCCATTGGCATGTAGGTTCTTACAGCTCTATTATTTTTTATTCTAACTCTACTAGAAGTGAATATATAAGTATTGGAATAATCATGCAATCAAAAAGCCCTTATATTGCATGATTACAAATTTTTTATATAATTTGTAATTATATGAAACATCAAATTATAATTTGCTAATTCTATATTTATATGTACGTATAATTATATGTACGTATAGTATGTACGTTTGATTATATATATGTACATACCGTTAAAGTCGATTATATGTATAATCAATTTTATTTAATTACATT
>NW_027270671.1:0-4156 GCF_030848805.1 Temnothorax longispinosus | reverse complement strand
ATATATATATATATAATATATATATATATATATATATATATATAGATATATATATACATATATATATATATATATATATATATATATATATATATATCGATATATATTTAGGTCTACATCGGTATATTCCGGGACTGTTTACATTTTTAAATGTAAACAGTCCTGGAACATACCGATGACCTAAATAAAATATATAAATAGCCCGGAATTATACTTATACCTATATATATATATATATATATATATATATATATATATATATATATGTACTGTTTATATATTTATACAAAATGACAAATATATTTACAGTACATTTTTTCTCAACCGTCAATATAGACGTTTCTGACATTTTATTGTAGTCAGCTCACGATCAACGCCTCTGACACTGAATTAAAATTAGCTAGCCCACGATTAACGCCTCTAAAACTAATTAAATGTAGCCAGCCCACGATTGACACCTCTGGCATTTTATTTTGTCAGTAACGCCAGAATTGACGCTTGTGACATTTTATTAACAGTAGTCAGCTCACGATCAACTCCTCTGGCACTGAATTAAAATTAGCCAGCCCACGATTAACGCCTCTGAAACTAATTAAATCTAGCCAGCCCACGATTGACACCTCTGGCATTTTATTTTGTCAGTAACGCCAGAATTGACGCTTGTGACATTTATTAACAGTAGTCAGCTCACGATCAACTCCTCTGGCACTGAATTAAAATTAGCCAGCCCACGATTAACGCCTCTGAAACTAATTAAATCTAGCCAGCCCACGATTGACACCTCTGGCATTTTATTTTGTCAATACCGTCAGAATTGACGCTTGTGACATTTTATTAACAGTAGTCAGCTCACGATCAGCGCCTCCGACACTGAATTAAAATTAGCTAGCCCACGATTAACGCCTCTCCCGGGAAAAAATATTTATATCTGATCATATATGATCATATCCAATGGTCATGTATGGTCAGATATAGAAATTGGTCAGATCTGAGGATATATGATCTGGTATTATTGTATATGTTAATATCTGATCAGGTATGATCAGGTGCGGACTGACACATCCGTATTTCATCAGTACATAATCCAATCTGGACATATATATTTCAGAAAAATGTTATATATTTTCAACAGTTATTTTTTAAAAGTGTGCCACTTTATTATAAAAGTAAACTCCACGATACAACTAATACAAAATTGTACCGCTCCATAGCGCGAGACAGTGTCGTGTCTTTTAATACCGTTCTTATAACACTGTTTGTAAAATTTTAAATACGAGAAACAGATCCCATCGAATGCCATCTATCGAATACTTTGAGATCCAATATCTGATCTGATCATATATAATCTTATATGACTATGTAGGTTCATATATGATTATATGATTTTCAGTTTAAATTATAAGATATGTTTGCAAAATAATACGATTAATATAATTTATTTATAAGAACTATAATATATATTATATAATAGTTCTTTTCACGAATTGTTACAGGTAAAATTTCACTGTTTACGAAAATATTCAATAAAAATTAATGTCAATTAAAAAAGATTAATAATATGTCTGACCATATATGAACTTATATGATCAGATCTTGTGTCATGTATAATGTACGATCTGATCATATATGGCGATATATAACCATATATGATTATATATGCTTTAGATATGGGCATATAAAACTTATATCTGTTCATATCTCATTTATATATGTTCATATACTGTCAGATATGAATATATTTCCCGGACATTTTATATCATTATATCCCAATCTGGTCATATATAGACAGATCTGATCAGTTTCATATCATTTCCGGCCGTATATGAACATATACAATCATATACAGCATCGCGTCTTGTCATATATGATCATAAACAGTGCCGTATCCAGTTATGTATGGCCACATATAATTATATCTGATAATACATGGCCGAACATTCTTTATATACGACCATGTAAGGCCAGATACGATTATGTATAGTGTCATATCTGCTACACATAATAATATGTCTGACCATATATGAACTTATATGATCAGATCTTGTGTCATGTATAATATACGATCTGATCATATATGGCAATAGATAACCATATATGATTATATATGCTCTATATATGGGCATATAAAACTTATATCTGTTCATATCTCATTTATATATGTTCATATATGTTCATATCTCATTTATATATGTTCATATACCGTCAGATATGAATATTTTTTCCCGGGCTGAAACTAATTAAATCTAGCCAGCCACGATTGACACCTCTGGCACTTAATTAAAATTAACCAGGCCACTTTTATAATATCCCAGATAGCAAAACCTGTCGTTGTGAGTATAGCATCTCAGCTGACAGCCAAAGAATCATATCGCTACCGTTTTCTTTCGCGCACACACTCTCACACTTGTTGCTTTACTACTCACTCCTAACAGTTTTTACGTGTATGCGTGCGTCAGTGACGCAAAATGAAGTACATACAAGAGACATTCAGTTATAAGTGTCATAAGTCATAACACTCATAACCTCTCGTCGATCCACATGCTATCGCATGCTACCGATGCGTCCGGCAACTCTGCGGCTGCAGCACGTGGCGCGCCGAGTGAGCGAAAGAAAATATATCGTTTCTTCCTTCTCGCTCTGATTGTCAGCTGATATGATCGAGGCTGCTACAGTGTGGGGACTCTCGTACCACACACAAGTACGTGCCGCGTACGTGTGCGCTGAGAGCACCGCGTACAACCGAGGCCCGTTTCTATTATTCCGTAACATTGCATTGGATATTTTTCTAGTATATATATACATATATATATACATATATATATATATATATATATATATATATATACTAGAAAGTCCCCTATTATGAGATAGGATCCTAATATGAGATGGCGAGGTTTTTTTCATGGTGGGATCAACAGATGGGGCCTATATAGGGCCTTTTAGCTCAACATATCTCATATTAGGATCCTGTCTCATATTTCGCTGTGTGCGCAGAGACTAGTGCTGCCACGCCGCGGTTAGTGAAATATCGCACTTTTTGATGGAATAGCTGTATGGAATAGCTGTCAACGATTGTGAATATTCGAGCTACGTGTAAACTGTCGTTAGGTAATTTAAATCTTAATTTCAATGATGATATTACAAAAATTATAGTTGAAAAGATTTTTCGAGAGAAATTAACCTACATTTGTTTTAAAGGTTAACCTCTTTCTGACTTTTTGCAATGAATCTTATTATACGAACGGGATTACGCATATGTCTGTTGAATCTACACAAAATAATACACACTTAATTATATTTTATTTTATAAATCATAATTTAAATTTTACTACAAACAAGTAATTATAATTTTTATTTACCGTTGAATTGAAGATTTCTCGGTAGAACTTAATTCATGATTTTTTTTTGACGAAATGCTCGGAACGTAACTCGGACTTGATTGTATTGAAGATGAACAATTCCCCACGAAGTGTGCACTGCAAATTCGTGAATATTTTGTTGGTTGCCAATCATCGTTACGACGTCTCGGAGCACAGAGAGATTAACGGAGCACAGAGAGATTATCGGAGCAGGGAGACTTGCGCTATTCCGGAGTCGCGAGATAGTGCGATCGCCTACTTTCTCGGCCTGCTTGTGTGCTGCTTTTGCCTGCTTACTCCTGCTTGCTTGCTGCCTGCCTTAATTTACTGCTGCCTGCCTCGCTTTCGCTTTGCTTGCTGCCCTGCCTGCGTTGCTGCACGAGCCCGATCGCGACCGAGACGAAGCCTCCAGGAGTCGACGGCACAACGAACGGTGAGTCGCATTTTAACTTTCGCTTTGGGGAGACTTTACACTTCTCCCCTGGTCCTTCGAGCTTCGCTTTATCGCAAATCCGGGTACGGCTCTACCGCCCCCCGAGCATCTTGGACCTTGGAGACCTGCTGCGGATATGGGTACGAACCGGCGCGCGACACCTCCACGTGGCCCTCTCCTGGATTTTCAAGGTCCGAGGGGAAGATCCGGACACCGCCGCAACTGCGGTGCTCTTCGCGTTCCAAACCCTATCTCCCTGCTAGAGGTTTCCAGGGAACTCGAACGCTTATACAGAAAAGAAACTCTTCCCGGATCTCCCGACGGCGTCTCCAGGTCATTTTGGGAAATCCGAGCCGGATTTTCA
>NW_027270670.1:0-44796 GCF_030848805.1 Temnothorax longispinosus | reverse complement strand
TAACTCTCTCTCCGCGCCAACAAACGTTGTGCCGTTGTCGGAATGCATCGACTCCGGCAATCCGCGACGAGCGCAAAAACGTGAATAAGCGTCTAGAAACGCTAGGGCGGAGTAATCGCCGACTAATTCGAGGTGAATGGCGCGAGTCGCGAGGCACACAAATACTGCGATATAGGCTTTCCGCGATGTAATCCCTCGGCCTCCGGAGGCTCGCACATAACACCGGCCCGGCCGTAATCAACACCGCAGTGCACGAAAACTGCGGAGAGGGGGAGATACTCGCAGGGGCGGAAGATTCCCCATGAGCTGCTGCGGTAAAACGGCTCTTTCGCGTGTGCAGAACCACGCGACTTGTGTTATTACTGATCTCACCACACTTCGCGCTCGCAAAACCCAAAAGTCTTGTCGAAGCGTGGCGAGCGTCAGCTGCGTGCCTCGCATGAAGTGCTCTCAGATGAGCTTGCCTTATTATCAGGGTGGCTAGCGGGTGTGATCCCAGTACGATAGGATGCTTAACGTTGAATGGAAACGGTGCATTTTTTAGTCGCCCTCCTACTCTGAGCAAGTCGTCAGAATCCATGAAGGGTTAAGGGAGAGGAGGGACTTTTTCTCTCCTATGGGTATTTACTCGAGATCGCGAGAATTTACGTTGGGAAATAACTCAGCCTGAATCTTCTTTAAACCATAACGTCCGCGCGCGCCGACATTCCTGCGCTGACAACGCGACTCCGTGAGGCCGGGCTGGGCGCGGCGTTATTGATACGGCGGACAACGCGTTACGAACCTTAAAATGTACGCAGTGACGCGAATGAGTTTCGGCCACGAAGAATATCGAGGGGCCAGATCCCAGGGGGCTGGCAGAGTTCGCTAAATGCGCGGTCGTACACTCTTTCTTCGGGGGTCGTTGCGGACGAGTTTGATACGGGGTTTTTGGCCAACAATCGGGCGGAGAACTGAGCCACTTAGGTGCCGGTCCACCATAAAGCAGCTTCTCGAGTTCTCCCTCCGAGGAGGCCGCGCGATGCGCAATCTGCGGGGTTCTCGTTGGTCGGAGACGTGCTGCCAGGGGTACGTTTGGAAGTTGTGATTGAATGTCGGAGACGCGGTTCGCGGACGAACGTCTTCCATTTTGAGGGGTGCTGGCGAGCCAGGCTAAGACCACTTCCGATTCGATCAACAGTAGCGCGCGGAGATCTTAATGTCCTATCGAATTAAGGACGAAAGTCATCAATCGGGCCAGCAGCACAGCAGCGAGCAGTTCCAACCGTGGAATGCTTAGCGTTTTTCACCGGCGCGACTTTCGATTTTTCCTACCTAGTAGCGAGATCGTAATATCCTCCCGACGGCGACACGACGCGAAGATACGCGAGACCAGCACGGCTGTAGGCAACGGACGATTGCATCAGCGAAACCGTGAATCGTCGCATC
The DNA here is from genome assembly GCF_030848805.1 of Temnothorax longispinosus. Taxonomy (NCBI): domain Eukaryota; kingdom Metazoa; phylum Arthropoda; class Insecta; order Hymenoptera; family Formicidae; genus Temnothorax; species Temnothorax longispinosus. Next base: position 43,368 of record NW_027270670.1, on the reverse strand, counting down.
GAACACTATCGGATCGCTGGCCTGTCCCCAGCGCGGAATCTGCAATCGATTAAGCTCGGCAATTGGGTATATATCGTTTGCCATTTCTGAAGCGAGAGCGACGGTATCTCCTCGTTCCACTCGAGTTTGAGACGCCACAACGATTGCATGAACACTTTCGCGGTGATCGTCACCGGGGTGGCCCAGCCGAGAGGATCAAAAACATTTTCGCGATCAGCGAGAGAATCGGATCGTTTCGACCGACAGCGTCATTGGAGCGATTGACTCGACTGAATTTGGAAAACGTCTACCGCCGGATTCCAGCTGATGTCCGAGAATCTTCAGCTACTGCTCACGTGTTTGAGAAGAACTTTGTGACACGCGAGACCCGTGATTGGTTGCATCGATATCTGCCAGGAGCTCCGACCGATTGCTCGCCCATTTTCGCAATTCGAAACCGCCTTTCCGTAGGAGTGCAGACGACTTCATCGCGGGATTGACGGAGGGAGATCGGGATCATCCTCGCCGAAATAGAGTGTCGTCTACGTATCGTTTCTTGCGTAGAATAGACGGCGCGCGGGAACTTTTTTCCTTCGTCGATAGTTAGTGGTGATTCGATAACGCGAAGGGCTATGGACGGAAGCGGCCGCGTTTGCCGTACGTGACTGTGAGCAGAATAAGCTCGCCGCGGAGGCTTAGACGGATCCTCCTCTTCCAAAGAATCCGTGTGATAGGTTATGGGGTCGCCCGGGTGGTCTACTCGGATTTGCCTATACATTTTTGTGATGTCGGCGGCATGAGATCGTACTTGGACTGTCGCCATTGCATAATGACCGCGGCGAGCTCAGTTTGAAGCTTCGGACCTCATCAGCAGGTGATGATTTAGCGAAGTTCCATTCGTCGTAATGCATGACGCGTTAAAAACGACGCGCAAATGGGACGTCGAACTGCTATCTCGAATAACGGCGTGATGGGGGATGAACACGCATTGCTCATCGGACGCATCGGAAGCTGGCGCTTCGCGGAGGTGCCCGAGGTCTTCGTATTCGCGAATGAAATTTGAGTATTCGTTTTAACAACTCTGGTCGACCTTTGAGTCTCCGCATGAGGCTTTTTGAGTGAGTTTTCGGCAATGGTCTTCGAGCGGCCAATGTCAATGGGAGGACCTTCCTTGAATGGAAGGCGCACCACGTAGCGTCCGTCTGGACAGCGAGAATGAAGTCCGACGAAAATGCTCCTCGCATCGTATCTCGTCCAGACTTAGGATTGTTCTTTTAGGAATTTCCTCGACTTCCCAAAATTTCTGAAGCTCTTGGTCGAGCGACAGAGAATGGTGAGCGTTCACCGTTACCGGAACCTGATCGCGAAGCAATGCAACCGATGACGCGTGATTCGAAACGCTCGACGAAGCAATGGGGCCCGATATCACCCAGCCAAAAATCGACTTTTGAGCGATAGGCTGTCCTACCGCTCCCTTTTTAATTCCATCGACTATTAATTCACTGTAAAGATCTGCCCAATAATTAATGCTAATTGGATCTGCGCTCATGGGGTCGGGATCCGCCCATGGAGATCCGCAAGAATGCGACAACGTCGCGTTACTTGACAAGCGCCTTGGCGCGTATGCCGTAAGAGATTTGAGAATCAGCGCGATGTCGAGAATGCCGGAGTCGATTCGGTTTTCGGGGAAATCGTTATGGTGTGCCGCGCGTGACGATAGGTCCCGGCATTTACACACCCGACCGCCGAAAAGAAATGGGAAGTCGGCATTCGAAGAGGTTTCAGGTTGTAAACAATGAGCCACCTGGCTCCGAAAATGAAGGTCATTCGGGCCTTGGTCGAGACAAGGCTCGAAACAACTACCGTGCGGCATGACGACGAGCTGACCGGTGACCCACGCCGTCAAGCAAAACGGGGGAAAGCGAGATTGGAATTTGAGGACGCGAACAATGAGCTTACTTCGCGTTGTTTCGGGTTCAATATCTGTTGTCGTTTGGCTCGGCGTGGGTGCCTTCCTCGACCGTCGAGGGAGAGTCGGAGTCTAAATGAGAAGTGTGTGGTGTCGTTTCTGACAAGGCGACACGAAACCTTTGCGCAGACTGGCCCGTTTGACTGAATGACTGACAAGATCAGTTTGAAGCATCGATTGCTCCCTTTGAACTATTTCTCGCCGTTGACTCGGACTCTTCTCGAAAATTGCGGACGTTGGAATAGTGTTTCGCTTTGCCTAAAGTACACTGAGGGGAGGCTTTTCCGCACGCGTTTGCGCTATTAATTTTCAGCGCGCTCGCTGATTTTTGCGCTTTTCTCCGGAGTGGGGAGCTCAGATTCTTCGAGCGCACGTATTTCGACCCTGAGAAATTTATTTAACTCCTCGTATGTGGGAGGATTCCGGTCCATTATAATAAATTTCATCCACATCCCGCCTTTCTAGTACCTGCGTCGAGCTTTTGAGAACAAAGACAGACGAGCATGTCGTTCCAGAGTTCGTCGGGTGTGCGATCTAAATTTCTCAACGCAGCGATCGCGGTATTTAATTTTATCGCGAACGATTTGCAGTTCGGGCGCGGATTCTCGCGTGACTACCAGATACTCAGTAACGACGACATGTGACGCTAATTAACTCGTCGTTTGTTCTCGAAGCGGTTTTTTTCAATAAATTCCATGCAATATCGAAATTATCGGCGGTTACTTAATATTTTTAACGCATTCTAACGCGCGGTCTTTCAGGCAAGACGTTAAGAAGTGCAGTGCGAGAGAAATTGGATTAGTTCTCGATTTCAATAATTAGCGAGGTGAACCGATCGCGGAAGCTCTCCCCACTCCCCCCGTATTTACCGTCGAACGGCGGAAGCTGAATTGGCGGAAGATGAGACAACGAGAACGCGGCCGACGGCTGGTTGGTGACTGCACGTGTTGAATTGAAGCTCGGACTTACAGGTTCCAGCTCCTCGCAGATGCTCGCTCATATAGTCGAGCGCTTGCTGATACGTCTCCTCGTGTGCCTCAATACCGCTGTTGATTGAAGTACTCCATGGTTTTTCGCTCGGCAACGGGGATGCGGCCAGAAGAGCGACAGTGTCCGCCTCTGATATCGGCCCAGGTTTCCTTCCAGGTTTTTATCCGACTTCGAATTTTCGCTGGCGTCAGATTGTTTCTTCCCAGCTTTTTATAGTTGTCCAGCGCCTCGATCCACCGCTCGCAATTGCTGATTCTGTTTTTCCAGCAGTTGTTTCACCACCTCCTTTTATTCGCTTCTTTGTGCTTCACTCCTCGATGGTGATTTGAATTGCCTCGATCCGGCTCGAAGGACCAGAATGTTTTCGTACGACACCTGAGGAGCCTCAGGGCACGAGAGATACCGGCACCGCCCTGACAAGGGCGCGAGGCGTTAGGATGATCTCGTGGAGGAGTGGACTGCGGTTGAGTAAACTGACACTGCTTTTGGTTTAACTGTCACTTTAATTTACAACAAAAATGAGCTTGCGGGGCGGACGGCGATAGGTCGCACTGGTTATTATTCGCGTCGAAACTGCGCGCTATGCTGGCCCTTGCGTTGCGGTAGTGAGACCGAACCGTTGGCGCGAGAATTGTTTTTAACGACGATAACTGAGAGCGACCCGATTTGTTGTGTACGCTGAACAGATTGTGCTGTTGAGGATCGCTCGCGTTCGCCCTTCTTCCTGACCCCGCTTCGTAGCGGGGGTTTCGATGATCCGTGAACATTAAGTAAACGCGTGCGCGCTTTCTCTTGAGCGTGTCGGGAAAAGCGGAATCATTGGGCCGTGTTTTGGGAGGATCGCGTCGATCACGATGGTCGCGCGTGGCTGCGCCAGGACCGCGCTCGCGGAAACATGCTCAATGCTCTCGCTTTTCACTCGATCCTTACAGTTCCAGTTGCTATGAACAGGTGCGGGGAGCAGTAACGCGCCAGTAAGTTAGTGGTCGAGATACACACGAACTTCGGAGCGCGGACACTTAGTGCACGTACCGCGCGTGCTACGCGAGTAAGAGGCGAACTGCCGACTCCCGGGATCCCCAAAGGGGAATCCACGAAAAACCAAACAATCCGATTACGCTGACGCAGGGTTTGCCGGATAACCGGCAAAAACACGAACGGGACGCTGTAGCGCCAAACGGCGAGAGCTGCACCCAGAGGGAGGCCTAACCGACCCTTGGAATCAATCGCGAGCGCGATCCGAACGCGCAAACCCCGGGTTTGCCGGACAAATAGCAAAAACGCGAACGCGACGCCGTAGCGCCAAACGGCGGAAGCTGCATCCAGAGGGAGGCATAACCGACCTCTGGAACCAATCGCGAACGCGATCCGAAAGCGCAAACATCCGGTTTGCCGAACAATTAGCAAAAACGCGAACCGGGTGTCGGAGCGGAAAGGGACCGAATCTGCGTACTCAGGGGGTTAGCCAGACCCCTGGAACCAACCGCGAACGCGATCCGAACGCGCAAACATCCGGTTTGCCGGACAATTGGCGAAATCGCGAACTGAGCGTCGGAGCGGAAAAAGGCCGAATCTGCGTACTCAAGGGGGTTAGACAGACCCCAGGAACCGATCGCGAGCGCGATCCGGGCGCGCAAACATAGGGTTTTGCCGGACAGTTGCGAAATTGCGAACCGAGCGTCGGAGCGGAGTAGAACCGAATCTGCGTACTCAGGGGGATTAGCTGGACCCCCGGAATCGATCGAGAGCGCGATCCGAGCGCGCAAACATAGGGTTTTGCCGGACAACTTACGAAATCGCGAACCGAGCGTCGGAACGGAAAGAGGTCGAAACTGCGTGCTCAAGGAAGGTAAATAGGACCCAGGAATTGATTACGAACGAAATCCGATCATCCAGACACCACGGTTCGCCGGACAATTGCGAACTTCCGAACCAAGGGTCGTAGCGGAAAAAGGTTCAAACTGCGTCCTAGGGGATACCTACACCCGAGGAACGAATCGCGGTCGAGATCCGACCATCCGAAAGGCGGGGTGCTCGGACAGTCCGGGTAACCGATGATCCCAGACGTCGGCTACAGGAAGTCAGGCCGGAATACGGTTAGTAGGGACCCATCTGCCTATTCCCCCATCTGCCTATCCCCACTCCATGTCACGTGACCGATTTTAGTTCCATTTTCCGGGTCATGGTGCAGATGGCGATAATGTACATCCGTCCACCGTTTTAGCATGGGAGTTTGTACCCCCTGCCTGGCACCCGACTTCCGAAAAATTAATTTTTTTACAGAAAACGTTAGCATTTGGTTTGTAGTTGTTTGTAGTAACAAAATTTCGTTTGTAGTTTAATACATTAAAAATTATAAACATTTAAAAAATTACTCGCACCCCACTTTGAGACAACTGAAATCCGCTTGCGCCATTTTCTTCAAAATTGTTTGTAGTTGTTTGTAGTGCTTTTCTTTTCGTTTGTAGTTGCACTGTTCAAAGGTTATTATATTTTTGCAATAAACAAAAAGAGTAACTTTGCCAATTTTGGAGATATCTCAAATCAGCTTGCGCCATCTTCTTCAGAATCATTTGTAGTGCTTTTCTTTTTGTTTATAGTTGCACCATTCAAAAGTTATTATATTTTTGCAATAAACAAAAAGGTAACTTTGCCAATTTGGAGATATTTCAAATCCGTTTGCGCCATCTTCTTCAGAATCATTTGTAGTGTTTTTCTTTTTGTTTATAGTTGCACCATTCAAAAGTTATTATATTTTTGCAATAAACAAAAGTGTAACTTTGCCAATTTTAGAGATATTTCAAATCCGCTTGTACCATTTTCTTCAGAAACGTTGTAGTTGTTTGTAGTGCTTTTCTTTTCGTTTGTAGTTGCACTGTTCAAAAGTTATTATATTTTTGCAATAAACAAAAAGAGTAACTTTGCCAATTTTGGAAATATCTCAAATCCGCTTGCGCCATCTTTTCAGAATCATTTGTAGGTGTTTGTAGTGCTTTTCTTTTTGTTTATAGTTGCACCATTCAAAAATTATTATATTTTTGCAATAAACAAAAAGTGTAACTTTGCCAATTTTGGAGATATTTCAATCCGTTTACGCCATCTTCTTCAGAATCATTTGTAGTGCTTTTCTTTTTGTTTATAGTTGCATTCAAAAGTTATATTTTTGCAATGAACAAAAAGTGTAACTTTGCCAATTTGGAGATATCTCAAATCCGCTTGTGCCATCTTTCAGAAACGTTTGTAGTTGTTTGTATTGCTTTTCTTTTTGTTTGTAGTTGCACTGTTTAAAAAGTTATTATATTTTTGCAATAACAAAATGAGATATTTTTGAGACAATTTTGAAGATATTTTAAACGAAACGGACGAAAACTATTACAAACAACTACAAACAATTCTACATTGAGTCGCGCAATTAGTTTTAAAATATTTCCAAAATTGGCAAAGTTACACTTCTGGTATATTGCAAAAATATCATAACTAGATATATATAGAACGGTGCAAATACAAAAAAAAAGAAAGCACTACAAACAACTACAAATGATTCTGAAGAAGATGGCGTAAGCGGATTTGAGATATCTCCAAAATTGGCAAAGTTACACTTTTGTTTATTACAAAAATAATAACTTTTGAATGGTGCAACTATAAACAAAAAGAAAAGCACTACAAACAACTACAAATGATTCTAAAGAAGACAGGGGGTACAAACTCCCATGCTAAAACGGTGGACGGATGTACATTATCGCCATCTGCACCATGACCCGGAAAATGGAACTAAAATCGGTCACGTGACATGGAGTGGGGATAGTTGCTGGCACGGTCTTATGGCTGACATTTCCTGAGTCGGTTGTCGTACTCAGTTGTGCTGGATTGTGCATCACATTTTTCTTAGACGCCACGTTTTCTTGTCGGATAGCATGCTATTCGGCCGTTACATTCTATTCGTTTAGTTTCTTTTGTGGTTCGTGTGGCCCGCTTTACACGAGTACACGAGTTCTCGGCCGCCAGCCGCCTTTCTCCGATCGCGATCACGGCGGATCCTTCCCGGCACTTTCCCGTCGACAGCGAGATACAGCGAGAACAAGTCAGCAAGCCAAAGCAAGGTAATTGCATGTTATAATATTAACACGGCCGCAGGGGGAAGTGATCCGCGCAATTCCTTGGGCCTAAGGTAAACGTCCCAGTGGCCGGACACATTGGAGAAAAATATTTACTATTTATTTGAACAATTAAAAATGAAAATAAGCTTTTTCCAAATTAATCGTTAAATATTAAAGTTTTTTTTACAATAATTATTATTTTTACACTAAGTATCAGATTATACGACCGTGTAAGATACAATCAAACAAGGGAAAACGCCGTAAACGGTCAAGACTGGATCTTGCTTGTCCGCATAATATATATTAATTTTTGAGTGTTTGATTATTATTTTTATTTTTAATTGTTCAAATAAATAGTAAATATTTTTTCCAATGTGTCCGGCTACTGGGACATTTACCTTAACGCATCTATGGTACTCCGAGGTCACCACATCGCGGACATAAACACACAGTTACACTTATACTCATACATATAAACATTCTAGTCTAATAAATTATTTTTACTTTTGCAGGTACTACACAAATTAAGGATCAAACGCTTAAAATTGACTTCGAAGAAGGAATTGCAACTGCGGAAATCGTGAATTTCTTCAATGACTTGTTCGACTCCGTTAATGGTGTTAACTCAGTTAATAGTGTTACAGTGGATAATAATTTGCAATCTCCCGTAACGGAAGAGAGTGTCCATCATGAATTCTGGGCAAATGCGAAAAATGTACTTCGAAACATGACATTTATAGATAAGGTAACGCATAAAATTCAAAAAAATGTCCCAAGTTTAAAAAATTGGTTATTCACTATAAATGGATTTCAAAAAATTTGGAATATACTTAATAAAAAATATGATTTTAGATTTTTCAACACGCGTTTTTGTAATCAAGATCCACTTGAAAATTTGTTTGGCCAAATTAGAAGTCATGGGGTTCGTAATGTAAATCCGACATCTCGGCAATTCGAAGATTCATTCATAACTTTATTAGTGAGCAACATGAAATCTTTTTCAATTAAAGGCGGTAATTGCGAAACTGTACATGATAGCTTCATGTTGTTTTCGCTAGAAAAGTACTTGGAAGATAATCTTTCAAATGCTGAGGTGTATGATGTTAGTTGTGAAAACAATGATGAACATGACGAACCACATGAATTGATAAGTAATGTAACTGTTCATGAAGAATCAACCGTAGATTTTGTGTCAGAATATTTACAAGAAATTATCACTGCCATTTTAAAACAATTCAATTATTGTAAAGAATGTAATACCTGTTTGACATATAGTGAATTTCCAATTTTTGTAAAGCACATATTAAGTAGGCTTAATAAATTGTTACAAACGCGAGCTCATCGACGAGATATTTTAAAAATATTGTTAGAGCATTTTGACAACTGGTATGTTAAAATTGATTGGTATGATTGTGTCGAGCATCATAATAATGCGTTTAAAACGATGATACGAGTAATTACTTGCAAATTCTTGATTTGGTGGTGCAAAAAAAAAATTTACTTATATATAGTATTAATGATGAAGATACCGTTTCTAATTGTATACAGGACATTATAAAAATGAATAAAAAGCGAGAGATGTTTAGAGAAAAATGTAACAGAAAATGCGTGTCAAATGATGAATATAAACAATGTATATCAAAAAAAAATGAAAAAATAAATTCTGTCATTTATTCTATTTATTATGTGTATTACTATAATTAATTATTAGAATATTTTGTATGTATGTATGTATATATGTACGTATGTATGTATATATGTATGTATGTATGTATGTATGTATGTATGTATGTGTGTGTGTGTGTGTATGTATGTATGTATGTATTGTGTTATGTATGTATTGTGTTATGTATGTATGTATATATGTATGTATGTATATATATATATATATATATATATATATATATATAGGTTTGAATGCGCGTTCCTGAATCCCCACTCTTTATCACGTGACCTATTTTAGTTCGCCTTTTCCTGGGTCAGAGAGCAGATGGCGCTGAAAACCGTCCCTCATTTTCTCAAGAGGGAGTTTGTACCCCCTGGTGCCAGGTTCACATATAGGTTTGGTCCTTATTGTGGACCTGGAAGGCAACAACGAGAAATATACAGAAAGATTACTACTACTACTACTAAATTAATATAATTAATATAATAATAAATAATTTCGATATTTTTATAAATCTGAAAACTGTTATTTATTTTATAGACATGACTTTTGCAACATTATTGTTTAAGTACAAGATTTTTTTTATATATTTAGAATAGGTGCTCCTATCGTCGTGTCACGTTGTGTCTAAGATAGGTTAAGATAGGTTATATTTCTTTCTTATACGGGTGCGTTTCGACATTCACTGGCAGTACTGGCAGTACTGTGGTCGTTGTTCCGTTATTCCAGCCTGAAAATAACAGCAATATAGAAACGCTTCTGCAGTTCTACTCAATGACGTCATATCGTCAGTACTTACAGTGAATATCGAAACGCACCCCAAGACTTCTTGCTGGTATACCTAGACGACGTTCTGATAGCGTCAGATTCACTGGAGGAGCACATGATGCATCTCGAGTGGGTATTGACTAAATTGGAGAAAGCCGGATTTCGACTCAATCGAGACAAGTGCGAATTTCTAAGAGAAGAGATAAAATTCTTGGGACACACGTTCAACGAAAATTAAAGCGGAAATAAACCAAGAAACGCGCGAGGCGATCGCCAATTTTAAGAGACCGCGAAATAAAAAACAAATTCAATCGTTTTAGGGCTCGTAAATTGGGACCGTCGGTTTATAAAGAACTTGGCGCGATTGACGAAACCATTGGAGGAATTGCTGAAAAAGGGGCAAAAATTCGAATGGACAACGGAGCGACAGAGCGCCTTCAACGAAATTAAACAGGCGTTCCGCGAAGCGCCAGACCTGTATCTATTTAGGCCGGACGCGAAATACGGGATTTACGTGGACGCGGCTCGAACGGGTCTGGGAGCCAGACTGTATCAATATCAACCGAATGCGGAGGCGGAAAACGCGACAGACGGTAGGATACGCGAGTCGAAGCTTAAAAGGGGCTGAAGTTAATTACACAGTTACGGAGCTCGAGTGCCTGGCTCTAGTGTGGGCACTACGTAAGTGGCATACGTTGTTTATAGGACGACACGTGCGCGTACACACCGATCACCAGGCGTTAAAGTTCCTCAGCACTTGCGTACAGAACAACAGCAGAATCGCACGTTGGTTTTGTTCCTGCAGGAATTCGATCTAGATATCGAACATTTACCGGGGCGAGAAAACGAAATCGCGGATGTACTCTCGCGAAAAGCGACGAACGCGGACGCGACGAACGAACGAAATAAAAAGAATCGCTCTGATAAGAGACATGAATCAGGGAAACGACACGCGAAGCTGGATAGCCGTGATTAGGGAAGCGCAAAACGCCGAGGAAAAGTTACGCGAGGCGATGCGAGCGAACCCGGAAGCGATATATGAACGCGAGGGACTCGTGCGAATTAAACGCGAGGGAAGCAAGAAAATTGCACTATCACGAGCGATCACGTGGAGAATCACGCGAGAGATTCACCAGCTATTGATACACTTCGGCACAGACAAAACAAGCGATTTCCTGCGACGATACTTCGACGGGTCGAATTTCGAGCGCGTTTCACGCGATGTAGTAGCGTCTTGCGAAACTTGTCAGGCGACTAAGTATTATACGCGACCGACAGTGGAAACCGAGTATTACGAATTACCGGAGGCACGGGAGAGGACGTTATCGCTGGACATATTCGGTCCACTACCGGCTACGCACCACGGATATAAGTACGTTCTAGTAGTAATGGATCAATTTTCCAAGTTCGTACGACTGTTTCCGATGAAGGATCAAAAACTTGATACAATTACGCAAAACTTGGAAAATCGATTTTTTCGCAAAATAGGAATACCACAAACGATCCTAACGGATAACGGGGGGACAATTCCTAACGCAAAGATCGCGAGAATTTGCCGCGGATAAAGGTTTCGCGGTTAGACGAACTTTACCCTAATCCCCAGTCGAATCCGGTCGAACGCGTGATGCGCGAGTTAGGGCGAATCATACGCGCGTATAGCAGCCAGCGTCAGCACGCGTGGCATAGGGTAATCGACCGTGCCGAGGAGGTAATAAACCATACCCGACACGCGTCGTACGGTTTTCACACCGTTGGAGCTTAATAACGGGGAAACTGGTCATTTGAGCAATACACCCCGCGCTGATTCCTCAAGAAGATCCAGAAGAACAACCCTGGGCTGACAAGGTCGAACGAGCCCGACAAAGACTTACGGAGGCGGCACGAAAGCGAAAGGTCCAAGCCGACAAGCATGGGACCGCTGCATATGAAGAAGGACAACAAATCTGGGTGAAACTCCACCGCAGATCAGATGCTAGCCGAAAACTGACAAGGAAGATACATCTGGTATATGAAGGGCCGTACCGAGTACAAACGAATCATCAGACCAAACGCCTATCTGGTGGAGGATCTGGATGGTCAGACCATAGGAGCGTTCAATGCACGGCAAACTCAAACCTCATCGAGCAGCCAAGTTGCGAGGGAGAGAGACGGACGACGAGGATGACGAACGGCCTGACGGAGAGGACCAAGTCACGAATGACGGGGAGTCCGACGACCAAGAGCTTTCCGACGAGGACGAAGAACCCGCCGATGACCAGGAACTTTCCGACGAGGACGAAGAACCCGCCGGTGACCAAGGGAATTACGAGGAGGAGGAACCCGTCGACGGACCGGAGCAAGTCGAAAATGACGGGGAGTCCGGCGACGAAGTACGATACGAAACCAATGACGATGAAGGGGAGCGGGAACCCGAAGATTCGTACGGCACTGAGATACTCAGTGACGTAGACGAGAGATACGATACGGAGAGATGGAACGACGCAGGCGATGGTGGGGACGTCGAGGAGCGAAACGTCGATGACGGGCGAAGGCGAGATAGTGCGCTAGCCGATCGCGAGAGCGAAACACGCCACGAGACGAAAGAAGTAGAGAGTGACGTGGAAATAGAACCGGAGCGAGTGATTGAACGGACGATCGACCAACCGGATGAACCGAAGGAGGTAGACGAAGTCCAGATAGTGGAGAACGTAAATCCTAACAACCGGAATAGAGACCGTACCGTGGAGCTGAGCGATACGACCTATCGCGAGGAGGAGAGCATATCGGAGGAACGCTGGAAAGCGATTCTAGACCGATTGCTACAATCATCGACGACGAGGGTCGAGGAAACGTACAACCACGAGGCGACATTGTCGAACTATCCGATTCCGACGAACCCGACGTAGCGTGGATAAACGCCATGTGGATGGACATCGATGACAGCGACGCGATCACCGTGGATTATGAGGACTTCTACCAGGGTATCCGAGCCCACAGTAGTATGGAGAGAGAAGGGAAGATGTACCTGACAACGAGAAAAAACGAATGGAGTACTTACCCCGGTGAGCGAGCAGCTGGAGGAATCCCACGACGAAGGCAATGACGAACCCATGCGAGGCGAGAACGATCCAGGCCACGAGGACGGCGAAAGAGACATCCGGAAGAAGAAACCGCTTAATCTAAAAATCACACGAGAAAGGTCAGTGAACATCACGATCAAACAAGAAGTAACAATTGAGCGAATCGAAAACGATAACGCGAGTGCGCGGAAAACACGAAAACCGCGAAAACCGCGTAATCCGAAGACATTAAAGTGGCGCGCAAAATTACGCGCAAAACAAAAGAAGCGCGACGGTAACGGGAGGTTCGCGAAGTTGCAAACCGAGTCGACCAAAAGGAAAACTGCGATAAGAAGTGCGAAACGCGCGAGACACGCGGTACGTGAAAAATTACGGAGCGCGAAACGTACGACGCACTCGGTACGTGCGAGAATTCGGAGCGCGACACATGTGCGACAGGTGGCCCGCGCGGAATTCCGGAACGCGCGACGTAAACAAGGAGTGAGGAACGCGAAGACCTCGACCGTGACGCGCGACCGAAGGGCTAGGACACTCGTTAGTAAACCACGAGAGCGCGAACACGCACGTAAAACCGAGCCGAATAACGCGCGAAAAATGGAGCAGCTACTGCGGAAAAATCGCGAGCGTCGCGAAGCAGTGATGAAAAAAGTGAATAGCAACCGTGTGGCCGCTGAGCAGCAGAAAAGGATAGACATGATGCTCGAATTGGCGGAGCAATATGCGAACAATCTGTCAAGCGACCCATATGCCGCGGATCACGAGGCGGTGCAGCGCGAGATAAACGAGAACCAGGAGATGCTCCAGGCGATTCTCGCGTTGGAGAAGACGAAGGGCCGGTAGTTCGGGCGGTGCCTGGACGTCGAGATAAGGGACCCCGCCGATAACACCGTAAAGGCAAGCGCGATACTCGCGCTGTCCGCTCGGTATATGGACGACGGGGAGAGACCACCCTTCCGGCTCGTGATCGAGGTGAACGGCGACGACGTCACCGTCGAGGCGAAGATAATCGACGAATTCGGCGAAGCGACGAAGAATGGCGCAAACAACGCGGCCAAGATAACCAAAACACCGGAATATATTCTGGGAGATGTTCCGGTACGAGAGGGCGCACAGTCGAGAGAACCGACGGGGGAATATGCTGCAGCGCGTCACCCCGACCGGGGACCAGCAAGGAGGACGACGGCCAAGCCATAATCTCCGCCGGGGAAGACGACAACAGCGACGAAAGCGCCGAGGAGGAAAGGAGTGGAGCAACGGCGCCGACGGACACCAGGTCGATGCTCGAAAGCGATCTGAGCGAATCAGAAAGCGACCGGGAGGATCGAGGGTCGACGAACAGTGGACGAGTGACAAGCCTGCGGATGAAGTATACGCAGGAGCAGGACATTTCAGTCACAACCGAGAGGACCAGCAAACGAGCGGCAGCGCGAAAAGCCACGCAGAAAACGCGGGAGGTGCTCCAGGTGGAGCACACCGAGGACCTCGCAAAGAGACGCGACAAACGCAACTCTAAGCGATGAGGCAATCCGACACGATCCAGCTTGAGAGCGAGGAATCGGCGGCAAGCAGCAATTCCCCGCTGACGGGGAGTGTGCAGCCGGCGGCTGCGAGCGTGTCGCCTGCCTCGAAGAGGAAGCAGGGTCCGGTGGTGCGAGAGGACAGAGTCCTGGAGCAGCCAATGATACCACCGAGGAAAAGGAAGGAAAAGGTGACGGTGGACCGCATGTTGGAAAACGCGGCCTCCAAGACGGAAGCGGTGACAGCGGGCCAACCGCCGTACATACTAGCGGCAATTAAAGACGCCGCGCGCGTCGCTATAATAGCATGCCTGACAGGCGTGATCGAAGAGAAACATGCGTGCGAGAGTGTAAATAAAAGCTTCGAGAAATATACGTAGATAAGGTTATTTTCCGTATAGACATATATGTAATAGTGATTGCTTTTGTTATTTCAATGTTGGCCTAGGTGCTTGAAAGAAGTTTATTGTGTGTGATACGAATGACAATTTTCCATAGTAGAGTTTATTTACGTTATCTAAAGAATAGTTCATTTTGGTTAATTTCATGATACATATAAAAGGTTAATTTCGTTACTTTGTTATTTAGAGTTACAGGATGAGAGAATTTATTTTGATATATATATGAGGACGATTTTTTGTTTATTGACGTTTATTTTGTTAAAGGAATAAAAAGGTTTAATTCTATTTGATTTGAGTTCTGAAATGCGATAGAGTTAATTTTGACAAACACGGATTTTCTTTTGTTTAAACACCCCGATGAGATACAAGAAAAAGTCAGGGAGAAAGTTACGCGGATCGGGCGTAAAGAGTAAAACAGGTTCTCTGAACCAAACCGATTAATCGTAAGTTAAGGAAGCAATGGTTAAACATAACGAATAGGTAAAAGTTTCAGATTCGGAAAGACTCAAGTAGAAAGATCATAAGGGGGGTATCACTCCTCGGCCCGGTTACCACATAACCTGTCAAACCGTTAAACTCTAACTTATTTGAATACCCATAATATGTATAAGAGAAGGGTTAAAACGTTATAATAAGTGTTGTTTTAATTTTAACTTACAAAATATAATAAAAATAAAAACGAATGAAACATATAAAGAAAATGCAATACCTAATTTTGATTTTAATTTTATTTTTGATGAAGATTATTCTTGAATAAATAAATATTTTATTGTAATGTGTTGCGGCCCCAATTAATGTATTAATAAATAGTATTAAAAAAGACCGAGAATAACAATAGGGAACGCGACCGCGAAAACCCGAAAGAGTTACGCTAAGCCGAGTCAGCAAGATTATGAGTTGCGCGATCGGCCCACATACGATCGAGCAACTCAACGATAACGAAGGACGCACGAGACTACAAAAAAAGCGAGAGAAGAAGACGAGAGGGTAATTGGAGTCGGGCAGCGATGGGCGTTTCACGTGAATAATTGTAAAACCCAAGTGATCAGTAAAAGCCGTATTTATTTCAATTAAAAGTGTTGATCATTGTATCCCGCCTTCTCCGTAGAACGATCGAACCCTAGTGTCCAAAAAAGGGGCACAACAAATGGTTAATAGCATAGATTAAGTATAAATACATAAGAAAAAATATTGTAGAACATAAATATTTAACAAAAATAAATTTATTAATTTATTTGTATTTTATCCCTGTATATTATTCATCTCTGTTGGCGTTTCCGGGCGTAACTCCGGAGAGCCAATTAGCGTAAGTGCGGGTTCTACCCCGACAGGGATAAGGCGTGCGAATGAGTGAGGACACTTTGATAGTTCACAATCGAGCAAAGCTCTCGTTTAATCAACCCTTGCACAGTACGGTTCATAAGAGACGCATTATTACAGTAATCAGGCGCGGTATGACGGTTCACATGCATGTAGCGTGCACGTGATGCGCGAGTGTTCATTGGGCGCGAGCGCACGTGATGCGTGAGGTCACGAGTGTGAGTGCGCACTTGCAGCGTTTCAAGCTGTCGCACTTTAGCGTGTACAGCTGGCGCACGTGTAGCGCATACAGTAGCTGTACTTAGCACTGAAACGCACGAGCCGAGTAAAGGCTGCCGAGCGAAATACGGCAACGGCGATAAGCGGGCACACGATAATGCGGAACTAAGCGCGCACAGAGACGCGAATATTCACCGGTTGCAGGGTGCGACGATGAAATTGCAGGCGCATTGAGGCGCAGTGTAATGAGCGCACGACGGCGCAATAAGCGGGCGCAGTAGCTACGCGGTAAAGAGCGGGCGCACTAACGGCGCGGTAATTTACGTATGCACGACGGCGTGGAGCAACCGCGTGAAACGGAGTACTTTGTCGCTACTACCCAGACCGGAGCTCTCGCGGTCCCGTTTTGGGAATTTTCGGGCGCCCGACACGTATCGACCAATAGTTTTCGTTTGCTGGATCACGCGATCCAGGCATGGCAGGATCAATAACGCGTCGGGAGAGACTTCGCGGTCAGGGGTTGACGGGGTGCGGCGCGAAATTAACTCGTTCAGAGGGCGACCAAGGGATGGCGTTATGTGTGTTTATAATTGATCCGCGATTGCGACAGAAAATCCTGAACAATTTTTTATTCTTTAGTGTTGCATGTTCAAGAAATTTCCATTAATATTACTTTAACCACATTTGCAATATAAAACAATTTATCAAGTTGTTAATAAATTTTATTGTAAAAAATCTCTATTTTAGTATAATGTTATTTTAGTAATTTAGTATAATTCACTAGAACGTTATACTAATAACGTTATGAACGGGAGACAAAAAGAAGAAAAAGAGGGAGGAAAAGCGCAGAAATAAAGGTGATATTCTGGAGTGTGGCAGGGCTAAAGAAGAAAGACAAAAATTTTGGGAATACATAGAAGGATTTGATATTATAGGACTATGCGAAACGTGGGTAGAAGAGAAGGATTGGGAGAAGATAAAGAAGAATATGTCAAAGAAGTTTGTATAGAAATGTCAATTTGCGAGTAGAGAGAAATGTAAAGGTAGGGCGAAGGGAAGCATAATTAACGGGTGTGAGAAAGGAGATAGAGGAGATAGATATTAAGGAAGTAGAATCTGTAAACGGAATGCAGGAGAGAAGGTTAAGGGTAGCAGGGGAAATATGGAGAATAATAACGGTATATAACGGGGAAAAATGAGAACATTACGAAGAGGGTTAGAGGAAATGGTAGAAGAAAGGGAAGAGAAAATTATATGTATAGGGGGAGATTTTAATGCAAGAATAGGGGGGAAAGGTAAGAATTATGAGGGGGACAACAAGGGGGAAAGAAGGAGAAGCTCCAAGGACGAGATAATAAATACGGAGGGAAAGGAATTTTTAGAGATGCTGGAGGAAAGGGAACGGTAATATGAGAGGCGATGAGGAAGGAGAATGGACGTTTTCCGGAGGAAGAGGAGCATCGATGGTGGACTACATAGTGGTGAATCGAGAGGCGTGGGATAGGATGATCAAACTAACAATTGGAGAAAAGAGTAGAGTCGGACCACCAACCCTTGGAAGTAGAAATAAGGGAAGGATTAGAAAGATTAGAGGAGGAGATTCAAGAAAAGACAAAGGAAGTAATAACAGTGGGACAAAGAAAGTATCAAAAAGTATAAGGAGAAAGCAGAAGAGGTAGAGGTGAAGGGAGAAGAAATGGAGGGACGTATGGGAAAACTTGAAGAAGGCAGTAGAAAAAAAGTATGGTAAAAAAAAGGATCAAGATAAGGAGGAAAAAATTGGAGTAAAGGATTGCTAAAATGAGGAGTGTAAGAGAAAAAAGAGGGGGTTGAAGAGGACATACAAAAGATGGAGAATGGGGAAGGAAGGAAAGGAGAAATATTGAGACTAAAAAGAGAATTTAGGGAGTTGTGTAGAAGGAAGAAAGAAAAAAGACTAGAGAAATATGAGGAAGAAGTGAGAAACGCGAAAACAGAAGAGCAAATATGGAAGATAATAAACAAGGAAAGGAAGAAAAGAGTACCCATTGAGGAAGATATAGAGATGAAGGAATGGGAAAAGCATTTTATGCAACTGCTGGGAGGAAGTAAAGAGGACAGAAGAGAGGAGGTGAAAAGAAGGAGTAAAGAAGAAGACGAAGAGCTGGAGATCCAGGATCAAGAAATTGAAGAACAGCTTAAAACTTAAAAAGGAGGGAAAAAAAGCGGAAGGAGTAGATGGGATAGCAAAAGAGGCGTGAAAGTTCAGCGATGGACGGATAAAAGAAAAGCTGAAGGAAATCCTGAAAAAGGTGTGGAGAGGAGAAGGCTTTCCGAAAGAATGGAGAGTAGGGCTAATATCCCAATTTTCAAAAAAGGTGACCAGAAAAACGTGGAAAACTCCAGGGGAGTCTCCTGTTATGTACTGCGTATAAGATTTATGCAGGGATATAGCAGAGAGGGTAAGAAAAGAGGTGGAAGAGAAGGAAAATTCTGCCGGAAACCCAAGCAGGGTTTAGGAAGGGCAGAGGGACAATGGACAACATGTATGTGTTGCAGCACGTGGTCAAGAGAGAATTGAGGAAGAAAGGAGGAAAGGTGTCTGGAAATGTTCTTCGTGGACCTAAAGGCGGCCTTCGACAGAGTGGATAGAAAGGTATTATGGAAAGTAATGGTGAAAAAAGGAATAAGAAAAGATATAATAGAAAGGATTAAAAAAATTTATGAAGGTACGAAGAGTGCAATTAGAGTGGGAGGAAAAATTTCCAACTGGTTCTGGACGGAGAAAGGAGTAAGGCAGGGGTGCCCTCTGAGTCCGCTACTGTTCTCGATATTGATCGCAGATGTGGAGGAGGAGATGAGGACAGGACAGGCGGGCGGCATGAGAGTTGAAACAGAAAGAATATGGACGCTGGCATATGCAGATGATCTGGTGTTACTGGCAAAAAGTGTGGATGGAATGAAGGAGATGATAAGGAGACTGGAGAGATATCAAAGAAGAAAAAAACTGCAGTTGAACACTGAGAAGTCAAAGATTATGTGCTTTAGAAGAGGAGGAGGTAGAGAAAAGGAGGCGCGATGGGAATGGGAAGGAAAGAGATTGGATGATGTAAGGGAATACAAGTACTTGGGATACGAGCTAAGGAGGAATGGAAGTGACGATGGACAGATTAAAAGCGTAAAGAAGAAGGCAAATATAATGATGACTCAGGTATGGGGGTTGGGGGAACGTAGGTTTAGGGATGACTTTAGGAGAAGGATGATATTATTTAAATATTTAGTGCTTGGAGTTATAATGTATGGGGCAGAGATTTGGGGATAGAGAGAAAGAGAAGAATTGGAAAGAATACATAAAAAGTATGTAAAGTGAACCCTTAACCTTGACTCCTGTACGCCGGGCTATACAGTTATAAGGAAACAGGGAGAGTAAAGCTCAATACAATTGCGGGAAATAGAGCAGTAAGATTTGAGGAAAAGGCTATGAGGGAGGGGAAGAGAAAATTGGTAATAGAATGCGTGAAGGAAAAAGAGAAAGAGGGACAAAAGGGCATAGTGGGGGAGGAGAGAGAAATATGTTTTATAGGAAAAATGGATTTAGTTCGGAGGGAATAAAGTACTGAGGGATAGAGAGGCGGATATAGGTCAAATAATAGGGCAGAGAGAGATAGATAAATAGATAGATATGATTTATTTATGCCCAAGCATAGGCTAAAGGGCAAATACAAGATAGTACAAATATCAAAATTATACATGCAGAGAGGGAGGAGAGGGAGAGAGGGAGAAAGGGGAGAGAGGGAGGAGGGAGAGGGGAGAAGAGGAAGAGAGGAGAGAGAGAGAGAGAGAGAGAGAGAGAGAGAGAGAGAGAGAGAGAGAGGAGAGAGAGAGAGAGAGAGAGAGAGAGAGAGAGAGAGGACTGGGGCAATGGATGGATAGTAAAATAGGAAACACGAGATACAACGGTAGATATAAGGACATAATGACGCAGGAGGGGCCAAAATATCTGAGAGAAAAAGGGCACAAAGGGAGCCAAAAGTTGATTGCGAGATGGAGGTGTGGAAACGAAGAGGAAAGAAATTGATTCTGAGCGGCGGCGGAAAGAAGAAAATGTCAGATTTGTGAGGAAGAAGAAGGAATGATTGAGCATATACTGACACATGTAGACAGAGAGAGTAGGATTAGAGTGAGCGATTTTTTAGGAGAGGAAAAAAAGTTAGCGAATGTAAAATGTATGAAAGAATTAGGAAGAATGAGAAGGAATAGGATAAAGGAAAAAGGAATGGATGAAGGAGTGAATGTTAATTAACGAATTGTAAACCAAGTCCCGGGTTTTGGGCTGGAAAGCCGACCCGAATAAAGTATTATTATTATTATACTAATAACGTTATGTTCGATCTAGTTTATTGCAACCTTTGATAGTTGGCAACACTGTCCATGGAAGGTATTCTGAAATCTTTTGCTGTTAGAATTCCCCCGTCCCCCTCCGGAGAGATCTTGCTAGTTTTCGTCTACCGCCATCGGGCTTCCCCCCCCCTCATTGTGGGACCAGTTGCTCGATTTTTGCACTAACTTTGCCCATTTAATAATTACAGGCGATTTTAACGCCCATCATACAGCATGGGGCTCAAGTTTAGCTGATTCAGTAGGCAGAACGTTATTTACCTCTACCTTTTCCAAGTCACTAATTCCGGTTAATGATGGTACTCCTACATTTATTTTTCGTCTAATTGCGTACTTTCTGTTTTGGATCTTACCTTTGTCTCTCCTGCCCTTCATCCTCTCTGTACTTGGGCCTTATTGGATGACAATTTTGTTGTGCCCCTTTTTGCGGAGGGACACTTGGATTCTTTTTGGTCCACGGAGGATGCGGAATAGATTGAAATAAACGGCACTTTTGAATAAAGGATAACTTTTAATAATTACTCTGCGTTACATCGTTATTCGCGTTTGATGCCCGTACTGATCTGCTCCCTGACTCCGATTGCCCTCTCGTCTCCTGTTGTCGCTTCCTTTTGACTCCTCGTCCTGTCCTTCGATATCGCTGAGTTGCTCGATCGTATCTGGGCCGATCGCGCAACTCATCTCTTGCTGATTCGGCGTTGCGTAATTCTTTTGGGCTTTCGCGGTCGCGTTCCCTATTGTTCTTCGCGGTCTTTATTCTTAATACTATTTATTGTTATTTTAATTGGGGCCGCAACAATTTTAACAGCGATCACATTCCAGCCATCATCTCGGTCAATCTACCCATACAAAAAAGTTCTCCCACAAAATTAATCTTTCAAAAGTGGACTGGAAACAGTTCTCTACTCAACTTATGGCACATTATCCGTATGTAGTTACAAAAATTAACGACCTTGATTGTAGCGTTATTGAAAAATATGAATCTTTTGTTTCTACGATTAGGGAAACTTTGATCTCTCTGGTTTCTCCTGCACGCAATCTTGAGGGAGAAAAGAAGACATTTCTACCCGTCTCTTGGTGGAATGAGGAGTGCTCACGTGCTATTTCGGAAAGGAAAACCGCCCTTTCGCAATATTGTAGGAACCCTTCTCTCCAAAACTTCCTGGAGCTCAGAAGGACAGAGGCTCTTACTAAGAAAACTCTCAAGTTTGCTAAACGTAAAGGTTGGCGCTCTTTTTGTCACTCATTGACGCCCTTTACTCTGGTCGCTTATTGTGGAGGCTTATCAAGAGATTTAAAAATCGCTATTGGGCATGTGCACCGCCCCCTTCCTCTCCAACTACCCGAGTAGAAATTATTCAGGCGTCCCTGTTGTCATGTACGGCCCTGATCAGATATGAATGAGGCATGCCTGACTACGGCATGCCAGATCAGGTCCTGACTGGTGCCATATCAAGCATGCCTGGTTATATATAACCAGGCATGCCTGATAAGGCAATAATCAGGACCTTTTTGAGTATCCCTTAATACACAAATTTCAAAGGTTATCAAAATTAATTAATAATTAATCTGATATTATTAATATAATATCTATAATAAAACATTGAAGGCCTTTTTTATTTGACTAATATTATTATTGTAGGAAGTACAATTCGTCTTCTTTCATCATATAATATTAATATATGTCATATAGCCAATTCAAAATTTTATTACTCTTTTTAAATTGAATTTGTTTCTTAAGATGATTTTTGAAAAATTATATATTTGTGCTAATTATGACATATGTAAACTATATATATAAACACTTATATTAAATTAAGAAGTAGTCTACCACGTAAGGCAGTTGGCTCACGATCCAGAGGTCCCGAGTTCGAATCCACCAAGGTAGGTGTTTTTTTAAATACAAAAAATATTTATAATCATAGACTGCATCTTAAGATACAAATTAGTTAAAAAATAGTAATAAAATTTCAAAAAAAATAATTTTTTTTTATGTCGGGTGAATATAAGAATTCTTATGAATTTGACTGACATGGTTCTTATTAGGTAAATGAAATCCGGTCCTGAACGTGCAATGCGTTACACATCTTGTCAGGACCGCGTTAGGTAACTTTACCAGGGCCAGATTATGTATTATGGCACACCTGATCTGGACCTGTTCAGACAGTAACTGAAATTTCTACTCGGGTATAGGATTTCTGAAGGTCTTTCCAGGCAAATTGATGCTTTGTGTTCCTCTTATTGCCAGTACTTGGTTGATTCTTGCTCCTTTCAGGTCCTGGAGGGCTACTCATGTAAATGTTTAATACGCCGTCACCAAGAGCGAATTCCAATATGTTCTTCGTATGGTAAAGAAGTCTTTCCCAGGCTTACAAGGGGAGGACCAAGTAGTTCCCTCACCGATTTAAATAAATTTTTAATATGTTGTAGGGTTAACCCCCCCACTAATTAATAGTGGGGGTACATACAACATGACTACAACATGTGAGTTGTAGTCACTAATGCTAAACAGCGGATTCACGTTCTGGAGATCCGTTCAATCCCAGGCAGGTACATCACAAATCCTGCGGGGGTTTTCTCGGGGACCTGGGACGGGGATCTGGTGAAAGGCGGCGGTGGCTACCGGGTGCACGTGTCCCCGGAATTTCGGGGCACGTCACCAAATCGAACGGGGGTTTGGGAGGGGGTTTCCAATGGGGAACTCACCCTTCACGATCACCGCTTTTCCAAGTGGATGTGTGGAGGAAGAAGGGGTATCGGCGATACCGTGTGGGGTTGCTAGTCCTCCATCGGGTGTCTCCCCAGATGGCGGAATGGGGAAAGCCTCCCAGATATGGGTGGTACCGAGGAAATGAAATACTCGGGGTAGACCAAAACTAGCGCATGGTAGTGGCAGCTGGCTATCCAGTGGTGCTGGCTGTGAACCAGATAGCAGAAGGCGCTATGGCATCTAATAGAACGGCTTCTGTACAGCGGTGTGGAAGGCAACGGGAAACCACCACACTATCCCTCCCAAGAGAGTTATGAATGACACACACAAAGAATATGAGATTGCCTGGCGATCCGCGTAGCGACCGGCGCCCTGGTCTATCCGGGAGTCAGGGTGTGAAATGGGCTACCGGCCAAGGGAGTGCAGGCGACCAGGCACCTCGTGGAAACTATGCTACTGGAAGAAAACATACAACTACGCAAGAAGATCCGCGTAGGCACATGAAACGTGCGGAAATTTCACCAAGATGGTAAACTCGACATATTGGAGCGAGAGCTTGAGCGATGTAACACTACAATTACGGGTATAAGCGAGACTCACTGAAAGGGAAATGGCCATTTTGACACGGAGAAACACACCTTCTATTTCTCGGGAAATGAAACCAACGGATTTGCTGGAGTGGCTATAGCTATACCGAAACAATGGAACAAATCTGTCTTAGGCTATAATCCGATTAACGAAAGATTAATATCCATCAAACTCAGTGCATCTCCGACTCCGCTCAATATCCTACAAGCCTACGCTCCCAAGCACCGCAGAAGACGAAGTTGTGGAACGTTTCTACAATCAACTAGAAACATCCATAAACAAGATCCTTAAGAAAGAACTTCTAATCGTACTCGGTGACTTTAATGCGAAAATAGGGGATACCAGCATGGATATGAATTTGCGCAACATAATTGGAAATTATGGGTTGGGCACCAGGAACGATAGAGGTGACCGTCTTCTACAGTTTGCTACCGAGAACGGTATGACCATTATGAACACAACACCCTAGAAGACTATACACCTGGACATCTCCAGATGGAAAACATCGAAACCAAATCGATTACATCATAATAAGGGAGAGATGGAGGAGTTCAATATCCAACACACACACACACACACACACACACACACACACCACACACACACACACACACACACACACACACACACACACACACACACACACACACACACACACACTACCGGGCCGATTGCCTCTCTGACCATGAAACTCCTAATATGCAATATTAAACTAAAGCTGCGTAAACCCATAAGCAAAAAGACAACAAGCGAATGAAAATAACAGACAAAGATTCATTCATCGAGGTACTACAGAAAGAAACACCAAGATGGTTAAATGAGACCCAAGATGAAAATTCAGACTACATATGGCAATCGGCCAAAAAGTTTATAAAAGACTCCGTGTCGAAATCTCAGCCCAAGATAACTGCAACCAAGCATAAACACTGGATGTCTGACAGCACCTGGGAATTGGTGGAACAACGCCGCAAGTTGAAAATAAAAGGTGTTGATGCACGAGAACTCAATTCTCTTAGCTCCAAAATACAGGCTGCTTGTCGTAAAGATAAGAACCTAACCTTGCAAAACATCTGCGAAGAGTTAGAATACAACGCTCAAAGGTTTGAAACCAAGGACCTATACATAAAGATTAGAACCATCACTAGACAATTCAATCCGAAGAACTGGGCCATAGAGAACTCTGCAGGTAACTGCGTTACAGAGATTAAGGAAATTGTGGAGGTCTGGCGGAAGTACTGCGTGACTCTATTTGCTGATACTTACGATGCATCCGACCACATCTCAATTACTGCAGACTCTGAACGGGAACCCGGTATTTTGAGAGACGAAATACGAGCTGCAATTAAACACCTAAAGCAAGACAAGGCAGTAGGAACGGATGAAATACCCATCGAGGTAATCAGGGATATGGGAGAATTTGGAGTGGATATTCTGCACATCATCTGTTCTCAGATATGGGATACCGGTGAATGGCCTAAAAACTGGTGTCACTCCTTGTTCATCCCACTACATAAAAAAGGCTCAACCACGAAATGTAACAACTACAGAACGATTGCCCTCATATCTCATGCTAGCAAAGTACTACTGCACATTCTGAATACTAGGCTGCAAGCGTACCTGAATCGAGAAATCGCACCCGAACAAGCTGGCTTTGTAAAGGGAAGAGGAACGCGAGAGCAAATGCACATACTGAGACAAATCATAGAGAAGGCCAGAGAATTCAACAACCAATTATACATATGCTTCGTTGACTTTCGGAAAGCTTTCGACACTGTAAAATGGAACAAATTATGGGAAATTCTCACAGAAATGGGCGTGCCATATCACCTGGTATACATCATAAAGAAACTGTACGTAGGGAGTACAGCGGCAGTCCGGGTAGATGGAATTGATTCTGGAGACTTCGAGGTTCGTGCTGGGGTTCGGCAGGGATGTATCCTCTCACCTTTATTATTCAATATTTACACGGAATATATCATGCAAATTGCCTTAGAGGAATGGGATAAAGGTGTATTCGTGGGCGGACGGCTGATATCTAACTTGCGATATGCTGACGATACCACTCTTCTGGGATCAACTGAGGAAGACATACTAAACCTCCTTCAACTCCTGGAAAGAATAAGCCTCAACTTTGGTCTCGCGATCAACAGAGACAAAACCAAGATGATAATCGTAGATCGGATGGCTGATAACAGACCTGATGTTAGAAGTATAGCCAATTGTGAAGTTGTACACAGCTATACCTACCTTGGCTCCATGATCACCAATAAGGAAGGATGCGAGGAAGAAATTAAAAGGCGTTGTGCCATGACCAGGTCGGCAATTGACAAACTTACAAAAATCTGGAGAGACCAAAAAATAACCAAAAACACAAGGTCCGCCTAATGAAATGTCTTGTCTTTCCCATCTTCCTTTACGGAGCTGAAACATGGACGATTCGACGACAAGACCACAGAAAATAGACGCTTTAGAAATGTGGTGCTGGCGGCGTCTCCTGAGGATAAGATTGACTCTCATCGATAGTTCGGCTACGGGTCTTGAAATACTTCGGACACATCACATGTAATGAGAATTCCATGCAGCGCCTGGTAGTATAGGGCAGAGTGAAAGGCAAACGCCCACGCGGCCAATCCCCGACTAGATGGACTGATCTCATAAAATCGGCAACAAAATGCTCTATCACAGAATGTTCCCGCAGTGCCACAAACAGAGACAGATGGAGGCAAATTGCAAAAACTTTGGCGGAAACAATGTAAAAAAAAAAAATTTATAACCACGACGACCACTCTGTCAAGAGTGTACAACTAAAAAGAAGAATTAATGGTAAAGTGGCACGATCCAATACTTGAGCATTCGCAAGATATTTGCATCGAAAGTTTTCGTGCACCTTATCTACCGAGCACGTAAACGAGTTTTACAAGTAGTTCGTGTGGCGCAGTGGATAAGGCGACGCGTTAGAACGCTTACGCGTTCAAGTCTCGCTTTTTCCAAATATTTTTCATTTTTTAATTTAAAAAAATATGCTGTTAATTTAAATTTTTTTTATATTTACATACTTTCACGACTACAATCATATGAATAATATTGTCTCACAATTTAAAAACTCCACAATTATTTTTAAAATCTGTTTTATTTTTTATTCGGAATTCTCTTCGAAATCCTCTCCTGATGTACATATTTTGGGATGATAGTCATCATAAAAACATTTAAAACACAATTTCGATTTACACCAAGCACATTGAATAAAACGTACATCTTTTAATTGACAAAAACACGGTTTTTTTTAATTCGTTAAAGGAAAGCAAACGTCATCGACATTTAAAAGATAGATCTATCAGTAATTAATTTTAATGCAAACCAAGCGTACTTTATCATTGGAGCAAAAACAGGAGCGCTTAATTGATGCAATATCAAAGAATGTATATTTATCGCATCCTCTCGAGTAGCTATTTCGCGTTGTTGTTTAAGTAAAATAGGAGAAAAGGTTTTGCAATCTTTTAATTACATTTTTCACTTGACGATAAAAATATACGTCACATGGCTGGCAAAGTGGACTACACTTGGGTGGAATAACTTTAACTGTACAAGACGCTTTTCTGTTTTTTTTTATATTTCATCATACAATGCCAAATCTGTTTGACCTCCCCACAAATCAATAATTAACAAAAACTTTTTTTTTACATATAAAGAAAGACATGTTTCAAAAATTCTATATATAATTCTTTCGTAAGTTTGCCAGATTTCGAGAACAAGTTACTTTAACATTTTGAAATTCATCTATTAACTTATCAATTTTTTTATAATAGGGCCGAATTTACTCGTCGTTTCATGCCTACATAAAAAAACAAAAGGCAGCATTTTCCCGGACGCAGTTAACACATATTGTGCTGTATAAGAATATGTTAAAGTATTTAAGCTTTTCTTTTTTACTAATACAGTTTTCAATCCTTGCGCTGTGAGAGTCCGTCTTATTATACACTATTTGATATTGACAGCCTGTGTGTGTGTGTGTGTGTGTGTGTGTGTGTGTGTGTGTGTGTGTGTGTGTGTGTGTGTGTGTATGATCAGTATTTATAACAAATTTAAATCAAAATCGGGAATAATCGCTTTTGTTTGTATTTGAAAACGTTCCGCTGCCTCTAGCGTTTCCTCTAAAGTTTGCATGATCTCTGTTGCTTACAAATTTTGTGATCTTCCTTTGTTTTATTCAATATTTACTTTTAAATCTTTTCACTCAAGTACTGCTAGCAGAAAAACTAAAATTGGTAGATAAATATGGGAAAGCTGCAGCCATCGCCCATTGTTGTAAAGTTTTCGTTGTTACTTGGAAATAATCGATGTATTGAAGCGTGTTATTCAAACTCTAATTTTTGAAATCGATTTCTATAATTTTTTGCATATGTATGTCTGTATATGTTTATAATATGTATGTATGTATGTTTGTAATGTTTTGTATATATGTATTATATTTTACCTGTTCGAGACATTCTCTTGCTTCTTTAAAACGTGCTAAAGTCTCCATTTCTATATGCTTCCATTTATCAATCATTCCTTCTCGTGTTATGTCCTGTTTCCATTGCTTTAATTTTTTTATCTTTTAAATGGGAGCAGCCTTGTTTTTGCAAAGTTTTTAGTGACCATTTTGGATGCGCTTCTGCTAATGCAACCGCTCTCTCTTTGTACGACAATGAAATATAATCGGGTTTTTCTCCAAATTGATATTCCTCGTAATCAAGACTTTTGCTAGGTTCATCTTTGCACTATTAGCCAAAAATTACTCTTATATATATTTACTTAAAAAACAAAAATATTGACAAAAAATTCAAAATATACCTCGTCATACTTTCCTTCACTGTCAGTTTCTTCAAAAGTTTTAAATTCTTTATCCATTATTAATTTTCTCTCTCCCAGCATGCTCACAATTTCCTTAAAAATTTCGTAACCCATCGCGATGGAAGCGGATGATACTTTTTCAGATGGTGCATTTGTAATGAGATCTTTGGATTCGAGTAAACTCTGACAATATTTTAGAGCATTTGTAAGATCATTCTTATTTCTTCTTTCCTTTGTTCCAGAGATTCTATTTCTAATAATTCAGATGGATTGGGAGTTTCCTCCGCTTACTTCTTCCATTGTTCCAAAATAATCTCCGCACTCACAGTACACAACACGTTATAACCGGTGGCTGTTGCTCGACTGACAATGAAGTGAGTCAAACGGCCAAGTTTAAAGTAAGGGCCCAACTTAACTCGATCCTTCCAGACAAAAAACGGTTATTTCAGGTAGTGATCATAGTTGACAAGAGCCCCCGGCAACAGAAAAATTTTTACAGCAGTAGAAAAACACGGATAAGTCATATAAAATAATTTAAAAATAAAAAATCTTGCAGACTTTAAATTTAAAAATAATTGTAGTTTTTAAATTGTAAAAATCGATATTATTCATATGATTGCAGCCGTGAAAGTATGTGAATATAAAAAATAAAATTTAAATAATAGCAAAATAAATTTAATAATAAAATAATAATTTTTTACTTTACTTATTGTCAAATGCATATTTTTTAAAATTGAAAAAAAAAAAAAATTTGGAAAAAGCGAAACTTGAACGCGTAATTTGCAGCGTTCTAACGCGTCGCCTTATCCACTGCGCCACACTAACTACTTGTGAAACTCGTTTGCGTGCTCGATAGATAAGGTGCACGAAAACTTTCGATGCAAATATCTTGCGAATGCTCGAGTATTGCATTGTGCCACTTTAGTATTAATTAGTGGGTGGTTTTAACCCTACAGCATATTAAAAATTTATTTAAATCGGTGAGGGCACTACCTGGTTTTCCCCTTGTTAGATCGGATAGACTTTTTTACTATTTCTTGTCTCCCTGAAGAATACCAGGAATCTCTCCTACTTCTATTAAACGATATTTTTACCAGCGGCTCTTTCCCTGAGAATTGGAGTCGCTCTTTAGTCTATATGATACCTAAGAGTTTCCCGGGTAAATTTCGACCGATTTCCTTAATCGTGTTTTCTGAAGCTTCTTGAGAAGTTAATTCTAATGCGACTAAATTGGTGGATCGAGAAACAGCATAAGCTCCCGAATACTCAGTTCAGATTTAGAAAATTCAGATCTTGTCATGATAATTTATCCATCTTAACAACGGAGGTCAATATTGGCTTTATTCGTGAACAGTTTACAACTTGCTTGTTTCTTGATCTATCAAACGCCTTTGACGATGTCCTTCCTAACTTCTTGGTAAAAAAGCTAGATATTTGGTCTTCCTCCGTAGGTTCCTTCTTCTTATGTTAGGCACAGATTGCGAGCTCATCCAGTTTGCAGACGATATTGCGATCTTTATTAAGAGAGCAAGGATCGAGGTTTTGCTGGACAAGCTTGAAAGGGCAGCTAATAGAGCGATCAAATTTTTTTAAAACTTGGACTTACAGTTTCCCCCAACAAGTCGTCTTTGGTTGTGTTATGTCAGAATCCCTGAATTTTCGAATATTGGTTTGAAGGATAACGAAGGAAAAACTATCTAAAAGAGGGGTATGGGAAGACGTAACGAGATCTTATGTTATCTCGGGTTCACGCTAGAAGAGCGCATGCCTCGATCGAATGCACTTTTCGGGAAAACTCCAGTCGTGGATCAACGTCCAGAAGGACGCTATTACGCCTACTGAGAGTTTTCGTGCACTCGCGGTCCTATTTTCAGTCAAGATATAATACTCCTATTACCGAGAATCGGACCTTGTGCGATTTAGACAGTTAGTGAGGGGTGACGTCTTAAATTAAATAATGGGAAGTCATTTATTATGCATTTATTACAAGGAAAAAACAAAATTGAAAAATCATATATTACATATAGTACATGTGAATGTAGTGTGTAAGTGTGAAATGACATTTGTTCCGCGGGTGTTACACAGATTCGGAGAGGGGGTCAAGCAGAATTTTTATACGGAGAGATCGATATCCTGCCCGCCAGAATATATTTGGTAAGTTAATTAATATTTTACATTAGATTCCGGAGAATGAGCGTGGGCTGTGTATGTGTAAATGTATAAAAGTAATGTATAAAAATAAAAATTATTTTGGTAGCATGATTTATTAATGTAACTAAAAAATATCTAAAATTATTTAAAAAAAAATAATTATTCAAAATCTACGGTTTTCATAAAGCTATAGTTAAGGTTCGATAAATGATTATTAACTAACTATAGGTTTATACACTTGTATATTATTTCTATGCTAGGAGATGAGATTATGGGCGAGAGTTCCTCGAGTATTTCGATACTCGAACTGGAGAAGGAGGGAGAGGGTGGTCGGTCACAATAGAGGGTGGTTGAGGTAGAGAGCGCGGGAGAAGGGGTTCTGTTGAGAAATTCCTCTCGGTATATGAGAGAAACTGGGGAAAGATTAAAGAATGGTGATTTCTCTCGGAACTCCGCTAGTTCCTCGGAAGGAACTGGAAAATAGGAGGGTTCCAGAAAGGAGGATGACTCTGGGGTATCGGGAACACCCGATACGTAAAGGAAGAGGAGACAGATGAGGGAGATGGTGAAGGGGAAAAATCGAGAAAAACGTGGCCAATACGCAGAGACTGTTTACGTCTTAAAAATAAAACAAGGAGCTGTCGCTTCATTATACGGGCCCGCTTGTTCCGATTTATCCGATTCCGGATAAGTACACCCAGGGACTTACGGCGGTGAACTTGCGAATACACTAAAATCGGTTGATAAATTTAGGGTAAAACTTCGGATTAAGGGCGACCTCTAATTTCAATGACCTTGATATATGTTGTCAAGGTCATGACCCGGTGGAGAGGCTCACGAATCACCGTGTGGATTCCCCCCCCCCCCGTTATAAAAAAGGTCATAAACTCGAGTGACCTTTAGAAGGTTTTAGCCGTCGCTCGTGATTCGATAAAAAGTGATAAAAAGTTTTACAAAAAGAGTTTGGAAAATATAGCAGCTCTATTTTGAGTATTGGAAGGCATAAATGACTAATATATATGTTTGAGATCGTAACGATTCGCAGAACAGAAGTGACTCATTTAGATTATCCTGCACAATTCGCATTACGAAAACCGCGTTCGATTGCATGTCAGCGCAAGCCCGCATGTAAAATGTGCGCTTAATATTCGCCTTAAATTCGTCGCGTTGATGTTCAGTATAGCATGGATCTTCCTAGCATTTGCATTCTGAAAAGTTCGTCGACATTCGCTCGGCGAAAACAAAGTCAAGCAACCGAGCTAACACAAAAGAAAGTTCCATGCTATAAACATTGCGGTTAAAAACAAGTAACGTTCCCTGCGGTCGTCACGTGAAAACGGTGACGTCCGCACGATGACGTAGGGCTCCGATGGCCAATCACCCTCCCAAAATAGTGGCAACCAGCCTGGAGGGAGGTTCGCCTCGGAGGTGATAAAAAGACCGCCGCTGCGCCGCGGGATCGATTTCGCTCGCCGATCACCCGCATAGTATTGCTATACACCGCTTAAACCGCTTTTCCCATAGATATTTGCACTCGCTAGACTTCGCCGCCTTTGCCGTGCTAAATTCTGTGCACGCTCACGGCACTCTGCCTGAAAGAAACTTTGTAAATACTTGTACATATTTGTTTGAACATTATAAACTTTGTTTCGTATTTCTGACTCTTTATTTTACGTGCGTGTGCTTGTCCTCCTTGTGTTGTCTTTACCCGCGAACTCTCGAACATATATGTCGAAATAGTTCACGCATACACTTTTCACGCGAAACGAGGTGCCACATGAGTTCCCTCTAGGGCTAGTTAACACTCCTCCGGGTCCTTTGGGGCTCGGTTGGGGCCATCTGGTACCGGTTTTGCGAATCCGGAGTGCCCGAGCACATCAGTACTGTAATTTACGGCAGTCCTTGGGCTGTCGTGGACCGAGGAGTCCTTTTCAGGACTCGCGAGGTAGGTGGCCTCTATAAAAAGTCCGCCCGCCAGGACAGGGCTGTGAGGGACGAGCCTTTGCTCCCCCAGCCGTCCTATGGGAGGAAAACCCAGACAGAAAACCAGAGGTCTGGCTGCCCTGCTTAGGAGGCGGCTAACTTCGGCTACCCAGTCTCCAACAGCCGGTAGGAGGAAGACGACCCTGAGTGCAAACGCCCGGACGCCCGGGACCGAGAGGAGGTGAGGTTTTTGTCTCACCCCACCGGCCTAGAGGAAGGAAAACCTCGAGAAAAATTCACGGTGTTGGGTGGGCCTATCCTCCATCCATTGCACGCCGGTGCTCTGGCAGGATTGAGGATCGATCTCCCGTCCATTGTACGCCGGTGTTCCGGCAGAACGGGGGATCACGGGCTCACCGTGGGTCGCCTGGGCCGCTCGGAATTGATCCGAGGTCGGGGCCAGGCGGCCGTGGGAGGGAGGACCCACCGGGCTACCCGGAAATCTTCCACTAGTTCCTCCTAGGCGCTATATAGGGAAGGATCCGGAAAACGCACTGATCCTTCCGTGATCTTCCCCAGGCTGGCCTTACGGCTCCCTCCTGGGGGGAGTCTGACCTCCTTCTCTGTCCTTCCGGACAAAATCTAACAAGTGACGGACTGGAGGGGACTAACCCCAGCCGCCACCCTTCCCCCCACTCTGGGGTTGCTGACTCTTCTGGGAGCGCCCATTCAGGGCCAGCAGCGACACATGGTGCGCTTGAACCACCCCCCCCAGCCGGTAGAGGAGAGGACACAACTGCAACCAACCAGAGGGGTGCCGGGGAGCGCCGGGGCACCAGTCAGGCACCTGCCACTTGAAACTCGCCATCGGGGAACGTCCCGGCAACCAGTCAAGCCCGCTCTTCGCGGAGCGGAGCATCCTCTCCCCACCGAGCTCTCCTAAAGGGCAGGGGGCCCGTGTCCAAGACCATGTCCCGGACCCCGACCCAAAGGGGCACACGTGACGGGGACCCCTTAAGGACCCCGCCCAAGCCTCCCCCCCGACCCACAACCTCCCAACTCATGCCGGACGAAAGGAGCATCGAAGGCGAAGATCCCTCAGGGAATCCGCCCGGGCCCCCCCTGCCCCGCCCCTTCCGTCGGCCTAACGCTGACGTGGAGGACGCCGCGGGAGCGGTCTCCCAGAAGGGGCCGACCCCCCAGCGCCCCGACTGCGCGCGAGGGGAAGGAGGAGTTTCCGAAATCGGAGGCCCTTGTCCCCCCTTATCTACCCTACCCTCTACGCATTCCGCCCCCCCCCCAAGCGGTGCCCGGCCGACAACCCCACCCCGCACACAACGGGCAGCACGGGGAGGCCGCCGCGCCGGGCAGAGGACAGCCTTATGGCCATCCTCCCCGCAGCGGTAACATGAACCGCTGCGGTCCGTTTGAGAGACACACCCCAGCCGAGTGTGTCCCACCCCCCAGTATTTATAGCATCTGAGGGGGCGGGATGGCAGCATCTCCACGCGGGCCCTTGACCAGCTCACGAATGATCCCTTCCTTATCGCCACCGACGCGACTTCCACCGGGCACTGCGCCCACATCGTCCCTAGACCGCGGGGAAATCTTATGGCGCCGGTTTTGACTTCCTCGAGAAAACACTGTCCCACCACGAACAGTGCCTTTCCGACTTCCTCATCTGTAACGGAGTCATCCAGCCCTCCAACGCGAATCTCAACACGTTTGGAGGTCCGGGTGATCCGTACGTCCTCTCCGCTAAACACCTCGCAGAGGCGGGCCGCCAATCGGTCCGCTTTCTCTCCTGCTCCTTCACCGGGGATCTCCAGCAGGAGAGCCCCTGTGACTCCCGTTTAAAACGGAGGTCCTTGACCCCTATTTCCGCCAGGAAAATCTTCTCTCTGGCGGTCCTCATAATCTGCGCGTAATTGGTTCCCCCCTCCGGCGCAGCCGTGATCCCCACAGCGGCCGTTTTTGGGGTGGTTGGAACCCGCGTCCTTTTCCTTGCTTCGTCCCCTGACTCTCCTATTGGGAGAATTCTCTTTCCTCTATCTTTATCGCCTTTGCGACCCTTCCCTGAAGCTCCGGTCCGTACCACCCCGGCATAAGTTGGCGTTGGACGGGCCAAAGACTTGTCCCTTGTCTTCGAAGGAGAAGGCCGCTTATCGGCACCCTCCACTTCCCTTCTATTTTCTCCATTTGACTCTTTAGCTGAGTCCGTCTTTCTGGCTTCTTTTAAAGAGCACACCTCGCTCGCTAACTCCGTCATCCTCCGATCCAGGGACAGAATCAGCTCCCTCAGATTCCCTTCTCCCTCTTTAAATGTTTCCTCCGCCTGTGTCGAGGAGTCCTTCTTAACGGAGGACTCCTCCACCTCCATAACGACGGGGGCTGCCTTCTTATTCCGTAATTGTTCTTCTCTCCTATCCAGCTGTTCCTCCCTTTCCCGTAGGAGTGTCTCCCTTTTGGTAACCTCTTCTTTAATGTTATTGCTCATCTTCTTCATCTCTTTCCTGAAGTTTTCCATCTTTTCTTTATTACCATTCCTTTCCTTTCCAATCTCTCACCCCTCGATCTTATCTCATTCACTACATCTAAGATTTCATCCATCTCTATGTCGAGCGCTTCCTTCTCGTCCTCATCTAAATCTCCACATCAACGTAAGCTTTTATCCGCTCCCTTGTGATGTGATATCACCTTCCTTTCCAGCTCCTTAATGGTAAGCTCCTCCATGGCTTCAGATGTGAGCTTTCCGGAATACCGTATCTTCTTCTCCACCCGTTCCAACCTTAGTTTTTCCCTCTTTTCTTCTACCTATTCCTTATTCAGCACCAATGAGACAGTCGTTAGACCGTCGTGAGACAGGTTAGTTTTACCCTACTGATGACCAGTCATTGCGATAGTAATCCTGCTCAGTACGAGAGGAAACCGCAGGTTCGGACATTTGGTTCACGCACTCGGTCGAGCGGCCGGTGGTGCGAAGCTACCATCCGTGGGATTGTGCCTGAACGCCTCTAAGGCCGTATCTTCTCTAGTCAAAGGTGGCAATGATATCTCTAGGAGTCTCGTGAGTCGAGAGGCTCAAAACAATGTGACACACTTACTAGGCGGCCGGTCCCCTCGCGGGCCGGTCGTCGCACGAGCCCGGTTTGCCGTACGGCGCCTCTGCCCGTCGTCGGGATCTCACCGCTTACGACGGCACGGCGTCTAACGGTCGAACATGAGTTTCGCGAGTTCGATGTCGAGACACGGAACGTCTGTAGACGACTTAGGTACCCCGAACGGCCACCGAACAACTTTCGGTTGTACTATTTCCTTCACTTTTACCTTATTTCGTCCCATCTCCTGCTCTAATGTCCTCTTCTTTTCCCTCAGCTGTCCCGTGAAAGTCGAGAGGGCCGAAGGGGAATCCGATGACTGCTAGTCCTTACTCTTCCGGATGCTTGCTGCCACAATGCATCCTCCTCCTCCCCTGAGGTTGCAGAGTCCATCTCCATCTCATCCCCTTCTTCCATATCTTCCGCATCCAATCAACACTTCCAACCTTTTCTTCAGTTCCCTTTCGTATTCTTCACGCGACATGCCTTTCGCCCAGTCTGGCATCTTCCCAATCTCTATGCCTAGCTCGGCGGCCACCTTTGGTATCATTCTCAGGAAGCGGGGATCCTTCCCGAGCTCTTCTCCTTGCTCTTCCTCTTCCTAGAAGCGATAGTGTCTTCCGCCCCCGGGCTCGCCCTCAACCCGGAAGTTAGCCCGTTGTCCGATACAGGGCCGGGACGATACCCCCTCCCCCCGCCGACCCTGGATGTCCGATCACCCTGAGGTGGTACTTTCTTCTCCTTTTGTTCACCATTTCATGATTTCTACTGGTTGGTTTTTTTCGGGGTTTTCCTTCCCCTAGGATGGTTGTCTACCACGACAACGAGCCCAGCCTGCCCGAGCTCGGGTACCCAGGGTTCGCCCATACTCGTATCGAAGACGCCCACCAAAAGCCCCGAAAGACTCCCGGAGGCCGCACCCCGACCCCTGAGACACCGCCCGTCCGCCAGCGCCGGCAAGAAAGCCTCCGCTATCCCCCTCCCGCCGCGCAACGAGGGAACCGACCGAGCAAAACTCGATCCCGGTCCCCGCTACTCGCGAGAGGACGGGGCACAGGGTACTCCCAGCTAGCCACCGACCGACGGGTCAACACACGTGCCGCCGGCCTTTTACGCCCGGCGGCAGGACACCACCGGCCCCTGATCAGGAAACATCCTGGATGCCCGATGGGTTTCCCCTCCATAGGGTCGCTCGGCCCCGACCTCGGATCATTTCCGAGCGGCCCGGGCGGCCCCCGGTGGGCCCGCAGTCCCAGGACTGCCGGAACACCGGCGTGCAATGGTTCTGGGATTGTCCCCCATCCTGCCGGAGCACTGGCGTGCAATGGATGGAGGAAGGCCCACCCCGCTAAGTGGGCGGTGGGAGAATCACAATCTCCTAACGGTCTCGGCCGACCGGGCGTTTGCACTGAGGGTCGCCTTCCCCTACCGGCTGTTGGAGACTGGTTCGCCGAAACTAGCCAGCCTCCTAAGCAGGGCAGCCGGACCCCCGGTTTTTTCTCTGGGTTTTCCTTTCCATAGGACGGCCGGGCAACGGAGCTAGCCGAAGCTAGCTCGTCCCTCACAGTCCCGTCCGACCGGGCGGACTATTTATAGAGGCCGCCTACCTCGCGAGTCCCCCGAAGGGGATCTTACCGAAAGGGTTCTTACTTAGGACTTATGTTACGTCCTGTTGACTCCACGATTTCCTTCTTTCGTGGAATCACTCATCTCATCACACAAAACAGACGGAAACCATAAAATAGCGGCTATCAATTGACGAAGCGGATGTACTCCAACTGTCATCGCTCATTAAATGGTAAATGACGAAACCTTCCAGAAGACTCGAACCTAATAAAATAGGCAAATTATAGACTTGTTTGTCGCATTCCATCTAATTCCACGAAATGAAGCACGAAATTTCAATTATCTCGAAATTTCGTGGCAAAGGGCGCAATAAATTAAAAACGCCATAAGGATCTGGGTGACCTCTCGGGTCACGGAAGGGCTGATCTCACGCTTTTCCGTGAAACGCAGATTTGACCTAAGACCCACGCCTCGCGGCGATTGATAAAATTAAGACTCTGGAAGGGACTGTCAAAGGGCAAGATGATAACGTACTCGCCAATGAATAGCCGCTAAGTAAAAACTGCTCATAGGCAATGACGATTTTTGGGGAAACTCGGCACGGGATAGGCAGAAATTGAAACATACGTCACGATCAGAAGAGAACTCCACCCAATCAAATCGGATTAAAACATAATCCCGCCTCCTTAATTTTGTATAAAAATCGCGACTTTGCGCACTTGGAGTCACTTCTGATCCAGTCCGAGACGTCTTAAAATTATATTTACCAGCCGTACTTGTCAACTATCATCCAGCTGTATTCCTCAAGTGAAACTAGATTTCTGTCGGGTCGCGAGTCGATTTTGTGCGCGTCAAGACACATCACAGAACCGAGCCGAACCTACCTCCAGGAGAATCCGGCGCAGTCACCTCAGAGATTCCCCAATCACAGCCGTCAACAGTAAGTCCGAGATACCCGCTCGGTTATCTATATACATCCCTACAGTATACATATATATATGTGTGAATACCATACATGAGAACACGTATATATATTTATATATAAGTATAAAATCGTCATTAAAACTCCCTCTTTTTTTCGAATTCAAAATCATAAAATAATTTTAGTGAAGTCGAAAATTCACCGCCGCAAGTCCTTGGGGATAACTATCCGCAATCGGCTATTTCGGAACAGGCGCGCCCGCATAGTGGAGCAACAGCTCTTAGCCTCATTTCTAAGACGCGAACAGTCTCCGCATATCGAACTCGCTATCCCCGATTCTCCCTCTTCCCGATCTCCCTCATCTGCCTGTTGTTCCCTTGCGTATCGGGTGTTCCCCGATACCCCAGAATCTTCCCCCCTTTTGAACCTTCCTACTCTCCAGTTCCTTCCGAGGAACTTGCGGAGTTCCGGGAGAGATCACCCTGCAACTTCTCCCCTGTTCCTTTCGACGGAATTCCTTCCCCCTCTAGTTCCACCACCCTTTATCGTGACAGATCACCCTCTCCCTCCTTTTCCGACTCGAGTATCGAAGTACTCGAGGAATCCTCCCCGCGTTCCCCATCCCCTACTATAGAAATAGTATATGAATGTATAAATTTATAACTATCCGTTAAACAATCATTGTATCGTAATCATAGCCCCTTACGTAATCATGAATTTATAATTAAATATTTTATTCCAATAACTATGTTACCAAATTAACGTTGAACCCTCGTTTTTATCACATACATAGTCAGCACTTATTCTTCCCAATCTACTCACCCAAATGTATCGTTGACGAGCAGAGTATCGATCTTTATAAAAATCCTCCCCGATCTTCCGAATTTGTACCAGGACAAATGTCAACACACACACACACACACCACACTTCCACGAATTAGTATATACAACGTATATTACAATAATGATTCTTTAATTTGTAATAATATTTGTTCTATTCCTTACAATAAATGTTGTAATTATTTGATTAAAATAAACTCAATGTTTACTCATTTATAAATAAAACCTCGCCCCTCACTACCTCTCTAAATCGCACAAGGTCCGATCCCCGGTAATAGGGATATATCCTTGACCGAAAACAGGACCGCGAGTGCACGAAAACTCTCAGTAGGCGTAATAGCGTCCCTTCTGGACGTTGACCCACGACTAGAGTTTTCCCGAAAAGTGCATTCGACTCGAGGCACGCGCCCTTTCAGCGTGAACCCGAGATACCATAGAGATCTCGTTACGTCTTCCTTTACCCCCTCCCTCGGATAGCCTTTCCTTCGCTATCCGTCGAACCAATGTACCTAAATTCCGGGGGGCCTGACGTAACACTTACGATTTATCTCCTTTCTTGCTAACCGTACGCGCTTCTCTATCGCTCGGTCCGCTCAATCATTTATCGTATATTCTCCTCTCTCCTACCCTTCCGTCTCTTCGCTTCGTCTTCTTCTGCCCCGCGGCGGCCGATCCACACCTCTCAGCTCACACCGCTTGACGCTCCGCTCGATCCTTCACCTCTCAGCTCACACTGCTCGACGCTCCGCTCGATTATTCAATCGATCAAAGCCAGTTCGCTACTGCCCTCACTTCTCACATCCACCGTCCGTCGGTATATTACCTCACTCGCATGCCGACTTGATCGATTTTACGGTCGATTTTTTTACTTTCTTGCTAACCGGTACGCATCTCTCTTTCGCTCGGTCCGTTCGATTTCTTGTTCCGCTCGCTCGAGTATCCGCTCCTTCTGCACTCAAGTCCTCGACTCATTCTCTACCCTCTTACTTTCCCCTCGCCGCGTCCTCCTTCCAATTTCTCTTCATCATCCTCACCTACCTTCAACTCTTCTCTTCTCCCTCGATTTCTGGCCGCTTCACCTCGATTCTACCTTCACCTCCAATGCCACCGCTTCCTCTCAACCTCCTTCATGCCCTCCTTCAATCCTGCATCTCCACCATTTCACACAACTCTATTTTCGACCCTATTTCTACCTTCCCGAACTTTCCACCTGCTCCCCGCCGAGGGCTAACGGAGGCCATAATAACTGAATCATAGATAAGATTAATTGTAAATAATGTAAATTAAATCATCCGCGACGCATATCAAATGTGTATGTTTCTAATTTGAGACATCACAAGGTGGACTTATATATCGTAGTAATAATAAGTATTATATATTATTATATCGAATTATATAATATTCATACATATAGTCGCCTAGCTTTTGTGTGAGCGCACAACGTATATAATCAGTAAGTACAGTACCTAGAAACAGCCGTTACGTAGAATGTCCTCCAAATGTATTAGTCATCTTCTATTAGGTATAAGTACGCAAAGATGCAAACAGAACGCGTTGTATGAAGAATCGAGCGCATAGGCGGACACGGATAAAGTGTGTACACAGGCTTTTATAATTATTTCTCAAAAATGATTTATCGTAACATAACTTTCTCATACATGGTTAAATTTGTAAAAAACAACCTTTTATTGGTAATCAAAAAATTTTAAAATTTTGAAAAAATGTATTGGTGGCGGGGGTATGTTAAAAAATAAAAAAAATAAAAAAAAATAAAAAAATTTTTTGTTATTATTTCAAAGTACTTTTAAAGCCATTAATTTAAATTTTTAAAAACTTTTCTATCTTTATAGTTTCGGAAATATTCGGCCCAAATAGAAAAATCAATTTTTTCCGAAGGAGTGTTCACTCTCTAACATGCGTATGGGCACGTAAGGCATAAAACACTGCGAAGACAGCCAGTCTGTTTAGGCCCTTACATAAGACAAAGACTTAAGGCATAAAACGTTGCCAAGACAGCCATTTTGCTTAGTCCTTACCATACCGGAACGCATCTCTCTGACGCTCGATCCGCTCGATTATTCATCGATCGAACGAGCCAGCTCGCCTCATTTCTCACATCCGCCATCCGTCGGTAGCACCTCTCTCGCATGCCGACTCGATCGATCTCACGATCGATTCCTCGCTCCCGCTCGCTGGAGTACCCGTTCCTTCTGCACTCAACTCTCAACTCAGTCTGCACCCCTCCTTGCTGCGTCCTCCTTCTCATTTCTCTCCGTCATCCTAACCTCACTTTTAACTCTCCTCTTCTTCCTCAATTTCTGGCCGCTTCACCTCGAGTCTATCATCACCTCCAATCCCACCGCCTCCTCTCACTTCCTTCGCACCCTCCTTCAATCCTGCACCTCCACCCTTCCACACAGCTCTGTTTTCAACCCTATTTCCACCTTTCCGAACTTCCACCTGCTCCCCCGCCAAGGCTAACGGGGGAATCCTATTATGTTGTAGTATATAGTATATATTGTATGAGAAAATATGCACAAATAGAAATTATTAAGCGTACGGCGCAACTAAACAGAAATAACGCAACACCTACCTACAGCGCGACGCCTATACCACATATCATCTCGTCTTGCCAAAAATCTAATAATGGTATCATAATAAAAATACACATGGATGTATTTGGCATTTGACGCTCTAAAATTTGCGTTGGAAAAATTGTTATATTTGGCAAAATAATAGGTGGAAGTGGGGTTAAATTAAAAAATGTAACAAAGAGGGGTGTGTCAATAAGGCCGTTTTTTGGACCACGTCAGAATCGCTCCAAACTGTGGTATTTCTTCCTACCGATGTAGCTCACAACCTCCTAGAACCGTTTGCTGTCCGAGCAATTAGAGCCTGAGAACGGGCAACTTGAAGTCTCAAAAATCAATGGAATTTTTCACATGGTGGTAGTGCCGGTCTCATTTCAGCATGTCATTGTTGGAGGGAGGGAGGAAGGGAGGGTGGGAGGTAGAGGGGGGAGGAAGAGAGGGGGAAGAAGAGGAAGGGGAGAGGGGGAGAGGGGGGAGAGAGAGAGGAAGGGAGGGAGGGAGAGAGAGGGAGGGATCGCTCCAAACTGTGTATTTCTTCCTACCGATGTAGCTCACAACCTCCTAGAACCGTTTGCTGTCCGAGCAATTAGAGTCTGAGAACGGGCAACTTGAAATCTCAAAAATCAATGGAGTTTTTCACATGGTGGTAGTGTCGGTTTCATTTCAGCATGTCATTGTTGAGCTTCCATCACCATATTTTCTCAAAACTACTAGAGTATTTGCTGCTTAAATACGAAAGGGAGCTCATCAGACCTTCATGCATTCAAGATAGAATCAAGCCTGGTATTTTGAACGGATTGCCATATTACTGAACAATCATGCAATAGCATCCCTTGCGATGAATTGGACGATACTACTATAAGCCCAAACTTGATTTTAAGGAATTACATCATTTTGCGAATGCAATGTATATTCGAAATCACATACTGTGAAAAAATATTTGAATTCCAAACCTCAGTGAGGAGATGTAAAGAATACCTTCCGGAACGGACTTCTTTTTCATAGAATGCAATGCTCAGCTTCGCGGAGCATTGGTATCATTCAGATTATGTGTTCTGCTGCACAGTATGTACAACAAATAATCAATCGTTCCATTTTAATTAACAATTCATGCATTCTCAAAACGAGAACAGTACTGTGCACTATCCACACTTCCAGTAGCTTTGTTCTTTTGTTTTCTTTCCGTCATTCGTTTGCCTTCACGAAATCAAGACCCAACGCATTAATTACTCTAGTAGTTTTTGAGAAAATATGGTGATGGAAGCTCAACAATGACATGCTGAAATGAAACCGGCACTACCACCATGTGAAAAACTCCATTGATTTTTTGAGATTTCAAGTTGCCCGTTTTCAGACTCTAATTGCTCGGACAGCAAACGGTTCTAGAAGATTGTGAGCTACATCGGTAGGAAGAAAATACCACAGTTTGGAGCGATCCCTCCCTCTCTCTCCCTCCCTCCCTTCCTCTCTCTCTCCCCCCCTTTTTTCTCTCCCCTTCCTCTTCCTCCCCCTCCCTTCCTCCCCCCTCTACCTCTCACCTTCCTTTCTCCCTCCCTCCCAACAATGACATGCTGAAATGAGACCGGCACTACCACCATGTGAAAAAAATTCCATTGATTTTGAGATTTCAAGTTGCCCGTTCTCAGGCTCTAATTGCTCGGACAGCAAACGGTTCTAGGAGGTTGTGAGCTACATCGGTAGGAAGAAAATACCACAGTTTGGAGCGATTCTGACGTGGTCCAAAAAACGGCCTTATTGACCACCCTCCTTTGAGAAATCTGATT
>NW_027270669.1:0-4189 GCF_030848805.1 Temnothorax longispinosus | reverse complement strand
CTTGGTCCAATTAGGGGGGGGTTTCTCTCATAATATTCCGCTACGTGCCCTACGAGCGGAGATATTGCGACGCAAAGTCCAAATGTGAAAATTTATTTTTAAGATACGTATACTTCTTCTTCTAACGCCGACGTTCTTGTATGATGACGTCATAATCAGAAACGTCCCTTTCACTTTTTCGACGCTGGCGGCGCAGGTATCGCCAGTTTCGATATCGCGCGCGTATTTCGAAATTAGGTCGATAGACTTATCGGTCAGGAGTAAGATTTCTATTTAGGTATTTTAGGTAAATTAGGTATATACTTATATAATATATATTGAGTCAATTCCTTCATGTTTATCTGGAGAGATTTCGTATCCTTACATCGTATTACCACCGCTGCCGAAAAAGAAGGTTCTCTACGCTTGGCAGAAAGTGCCGCTAGGGAATTTTTAAGTCGATTCTTATGAATCAAGCTTGAATTCGATGTCTAGGTATCCCAGGTTGCCGATGACGAGGTCCAGATAGTGCGCTTTATAGTTTTCGGTGTCCAGGTGTAATAATACGTTGAATTCGATGTCTACGTGTCCCAGGTTGCCGATGACGAGGTCCACATAGTGCGCTCCGTAGTTTTCGGTGTCTACGTGTATTAATACCTTGAATTCGATGTCCACATGTCCCAGGTTGCCGATGACAAGATCCAGATAGTGCGCTTCATAGTTTTCGGTGTCCAGGTGTAATAATACGTTGAATTCGATGTCTACGTGTCCCAGGTTGCCGATGACGAGGTCCACATAGTGCGCTCCGTAGTTTTCGGTGTCTACATGTATTAATACCTTGAATTCGATGTCCACGTGTCCCAGGTTGCCGATGACAAGATCCAGATAGTGCGCTTTATAGTTTTCGGTGTCCAGGTGTAATCGTACGTTGAATTCGATGTCTAGGGTCCCAGGTTGCCGATGACAAGGTCCACATAGTGCGCTTCGTAGTTTTCGGTGTC
Source organism: Temnothorax longispinosus (assembly GCF_030848805.1). Classification (NCBI taxonomy): domain Eukaryota; kingdom Metazoa; phylum Arthropoda; class Insecta; order Hymenoptera; family Formicidae; genus Temnothorax; species Temnothorax longispinosus. The sequence goes on along the minus strand of NW_027270669.1, from coordinate 3,209 downwards.
TACGTGTATTAATACCTTGAATTCGATGTCCACGTGTCCCAGGTTGCCGATGACGGGATCCAGATAGTGCGCTTCATAGTTTTCGGTGTTCAGGTGTAATCGTACGTTGAAATTGATGTCTAGGTGTCTCAGGTTGCTGATGACGAGGTCCAGATAGCGCGCTCCGTAGTTTTTGGTGTCTACGTGTATTAATACCTTGAATTTGATGTCCACGTGTCCCAGGTTGCTGATGACGGGATCCAGATAGTGCGCTTCATAGTTTTCGGTGTCCAGGTGTAATCGTACGTTGAATTCGATGTCTAGGTGTCCCAGGTTGGCGATGACGAGGTCCACATAGTGCGCTTCGTAGTTTTTGGTGTCCAGGTGTAATAATACGTTGAATGCAATGTCTAGGTGTCCCAGGTTGCCGATGACAATGTCTAGATAGTGAGCTCCGTAGTTTTCGGTGTCTACGTGTATTAATACCTTGAATTCGATGTCTAGGTGTCCCAGGTTGCCGATGACGAGATCCACATAGTGCGCTCCGTAGTTGTCGGTGTCTACGTGTATTAATATTTTGAAATTGATGTCTAGGTGTCTCAGGTTGCTGATGACGAGGTCCAGATAGCGCGCTCCGTAGTTTTCGGTGTCTAGATGTAATAATACCTCGAATTTGATGTCTACGTGTTTCAGGTTGCCGATGACGAGGTCCACATAGTGCGCTTTGTAGTTTTTGGTGTCTAGGTGTATTAATAACTTTAAATCTGAATGTAGGACACGTAGATATCGAATTCGAGGTATTAATACACGTAGACACCGAAAACTACGGAGCGCACTATGTGGACTTCGTCATCGGAAACGTGGGACACCTAGACATCGAATTCAACGTATTGTTATACCTGGACACCGAAAACTATAGAGCGCACTATCTGGAACCCGACATCAGCAACCTGGAACACGTGGACATCGAATTCAAGGTATTAATACACCTGAATACCGAAAACTATGAAGCGCACTATGTGAACCTCGTCATCGGCAACCTGGGACACCTAGACATCGAATTCAAGCTTGATTCATAAGAATCGACTTAAAAATTCCCTAGCGGCAGAATCAAGAGACACGGTAGTGTCTCGCGCCAAGTACACGCGGAGCGAGACCGACCGTGACTCTTTTACGCGACGCGACGGGTTGCGAGTACCCGAGATGTTGAGATCTCAATAACGAGTGAACGGATCAAGTTCTAAGTAGGCTTGATCGATAGCTTACGAGCGGAGATATTGCGACGCAAAGTCCAAATGTGAAAATTTTTTATTAAGATACTTCTTTTTCTATCTACTTCTAACGCCGACGTCTTATATGACACTACAAAAAGGCGTGATATCCGTACAAAATTACCTTTTTCAAAAAAAAGGTAAAAAAATGCGCCAAGTACACGCATAGTAGTATATACGTATTATGTTGTTACCTCGAAAAAAACAAAGTGGTAGTATTATACCTCGAAATAACACCCTGTACATATTGTTTATACAATGCGTAATACTACAAAAAGGCGTGATATCTGTACAAAATTACCTTTTTTAAAAAAAAGGTAAAGAAAGGCGCCAAGTACACGCATAGTAGTGTATATGTTGTTACCTCGAAAAAAAAAACAGTGGTAGTATTATACCTTAAAAAAATCTAAGTAACAAGTGGTAGACGAAATCTTTGTATCTTGAAAAATCTCGAAAAAACCTAAACAGTAGTATCTTCACCTCGAAAAAAAAAAAAAAGTAGTAGTATTATACCTCGAAAAAACCTAAGTAACAAGTGGTGGACGTAATCTTTGTATCTCCAAAAATCTCGAAAAAACCTAAGCAGTATTATTTTTATTTCCACAAAATTATTACTCAAGTGATACACATCACAAAATTACGTTACCTTATCAAAAAATGAGTCGCGCTTCAAGTGATCTATTATTACAATTACAAAAAGAAATGATATCTCTTTTTAAATTACAGCGCCAATTACAGAGAACATATATTTTTTGAGATACAAAGATTACGTCTACCACTTGTTACTTAGGTTTTTTCGAAATATAATATTACTACTGCTTTTCTTCGATTAGAATAAAAAATTGAATCATGAAGAATTACACAGGTAACAGTACAAAATACAAATATTTTATTAAAATATTTAAACCCAACAAGGGAATACAAGGTATTTAAATACAAAGTTTATATATGTATTTTAAAAGATTTAATCGCATCGCAAAGAATTACAGAGGTAACAGTACAAAAAATAAAAATATTTTATTAAAATACATAAATTTTTCTTGTCAAAAAACTTGGCGCTGCTAGAGAGAGAGAGAGAAAGAGAGAGAGAGAGAGAGAGAGACCTTTTACAAATTACACACACACATCGCCCACACCCACTCGCTCGCACATACACACCAGGCTGACCTAATTTTGAGGTCTAGCAGCGCCAAGTTTTTTGACAAGAAAAATTTATGTATTTTAATAAAATATTTTTATTTTTTGTACTGTTACCTCTGTAATTCTTTGCGATGCGATTAAATCTTTTAAAATACATATATAAACTTTGTATTTAAATACCTTGTATTCCCTTGTTGGGTTTAAATATTTTAATAAAATATTTGTATTTTGTACTGTTACCTGTGTAATTCTTCATGATTCAATTTTTTATTCTAATCGAAGAAAAGCAGTAGTAATATTATATTTCGAAAAAACCTAAGTAACAAGTGGTAGACGTAATCTTTGTATCTCAAAAAATATATGTTCTCTGTAATTGGCGCTGTAATTTAAAAAGAGATATCATTTCTTTTTTGTAATTGTAATAATAGATCACTTGAAGCGCGACTCATTTTTTGATAAGGTAACGTAATTTTGTGATGTGTATCACTTGAGTAATAATTTGTGGAAATAAAAATAATACTGCTTAGGTTTTTTCGAGATTTTTGGAGATACAAAGATTACGTCCACCACTTGTTACTTAGGTTTTTTCGAGGTATAATACTACTACTTTGTTTTTTTTTTCGAGGTGAAGATACTACTGTTTAGGTTTTTTCGAGATTTTTCAAGATACAAAGATTTCGTCTACCACTTGTTACTTAGATTTTTTTAAGGTATAATACTACCACTGTTTTTTTTTCGAGGTAACAACATATACACTACTATGCGTGTACTTGGCGCCTTTCTTTACCTTTTTTTTAAAAAAGGTAATTTTGTACAGAG
>NW_027270668.1:0-4186 GCF_030848805.1 Temnothorax longispinosus | reverse complement strand
TCCCAGTACGACGAATGACTTTACCAAAACGCCATTTAACTCTATTCCTGTAGTCTTTACATTGTACTCTCTCTCCCACCTCAAATATTCTACATGTCTTAAACGTATTTGTATTTGTACATTTCTTTGGCTCGTCCGGTAAACATATCGATAAGTTTGTACGCATTCTTCCTTTAAAAATTCGGTCGCATGGAGCTACGCCTGTACTACAATGAGGGGTTACTCTATATTGTACTAAAAAGTCTTGTACTGCATCTTCTAACGTTAATCCCTTATTTCTAGGGTCCGTAAGCATCTTTCGCAAAGAGTTTTTCACCGTTTGCACGAACCTTTCTGCTAATCCGTTTGTTGACGGATGATACGGAGCAGTGGTGTAATACCTTTTGACTTTAAGAATTGTAAAAATTCCGTGGAACGGAAATTACTACCGTTATCCATTACCATTATTTTTGGATAACCAAAGTTGGTGAAAATCTCTTTGCATTCGTTAATCGTGGTTTTCGCTGTAATATTCTTAACTATCCGAACAAAAGGCCACTTCGAATATGCATCCATAACTACGAAAAAGAAATGATTCATAAATGGTCCCGCATAATCAACGTGTACACGTTCGAAGGGCACTTCTGCTGGCTCCCACTCATGTACTTCGACCTTTGGTGGGTCGTTACGTACTTCATTATATATATTGCAATTACTCGCTAATCTCTCAATTGCCTTGTCCACGCCAGGCCACCAGAAAGCATTTCTCGCCAATGCCTTCATTCTTACTACGCCAAAATAGCTTTTATGTAACTCTAGGAGAAAACGCTGTCGTAACTGACTGGGAACTACGGCTTTCCCATTACAGAGGAGGACGTCTTGTTGGATACTAAAAGCTGCTTGATTTATATTAAATCGTAATTGTACAGGTATTTCCTTCTTTTCACGTAAGTCTTTTAGAATATTACTTAGCTGTACATCAATTGCTGTAGCACGTGCTAATTCCTCCACTGTAATTGGCAAGTTTTGTATTGTTTCTATTTCATAAACGTCTATCACATCGCGTTCCGCTGTTGTTGACGTCGATATTGGTAGTCGTGATAGGCAATCCGCGTTACAATGTAGTTTCGTATTCTTATATTTAATATCAAACGAAAAACCCTGTAAAAATACAGCGTAATGCTGCATTCGCATCACTGAGTACGCAGGCAGCGCTTTGGTTGGAGAGAATATTTGCACTAAAGGTCTGTGATCGGTATACAATGTGAACTTATTTCCATAGAGGTATTGGTGGAATTTCTTCACGCCAAAAATTATCGCATATGCCTCTTTGTCAATTTGCGTATATCGTTTCTGGGTCTCTGACAGAGACTGGGACGCGTACTGTAATACTCGCTCTGTACCGTCAGGATAGCGGTGTGACAAGACCGCACCCACGCCGTAAGGACTAGCATCAATGGCCAGAATCAATGGAAGTTTTGTATCAAAATGTGCAAGCACTGTATCGCTTTTAAAATTCTCTTTCGCAGTTTGAAAAGCTTGTTCACAACTACGTGACCATTTGAAATAAGCGTCTTTCTGTAGTAATTTATGTAACGGTGCTAACATACCACTTAAATTCTTAATGAAACGACCGTAATAATTCACCATACCAAGGAATGAACGTAATTCCATAACATTTTTCGGTCTTGGCATTTGATCAATAGCTTGTATTTTCTCTGTAGTTTTATGTAATCCGTTTTTATCTATTTTATATCCGCAATAATCTATGCTATCTTGGAAAAACCCGCACTTATTTTCATTGATTCTGATATTGGCTTTTGCGAGACGCTGCAGTACCAGTTCAAGTCGTTGCAAATGAACTTTATCATTAGGACCGGTTATTCTAATGTCATCCAGAAAAACTGATACTCCGGGTATATCCCCTAGGATATTTCCATCTCGCGCTGCCAGATCGCTGGCGCCGAAGCCGTACCGTACATCAATCTTGTGCTTCGATATAATCCCTTGTGCGTACTAAGTGTAAGCAATTCACGATCTTTAACACAAACCTCAAGCTGCAAATATGCTTGCTTTAGATCAATTTTTGAAAACTTTTCTCCACCTGCCATTGACGAGAATAATTGGTCTGACGTTGGCAGTGGATGTTCGTCCACGTATAAGTATGGGTTTATTGTGACCTTAAAATCCTCGCAAATACGAATCGTATTATCACGTTTGAGAACAGGTACAATAGGTGTAGCCCATTTGGATGCATTTACCTTCTCTAATATACCGGCTTGAACAAGTGACTGCAACTCCTCCTCTACGCGCGGTAATAATTTGAAGGGAACTGTACGTGGCTTTAAGAATACCGGTTTAACATTTTCTTTTAGTGTCAGACTAGCTTGTAAACCGTTAATTTTTGTAGACTGAGAATCTAACGCATTTCTATACTGTTGTAATAATCGTGCAATTATATTTTTCGTATCGTGTAGTTGTACATTATTGATTGATTCCGTTAGATGTATTCGTAACTGTCGTATCCATTCACGCCCTAAGAGTGGTTCACGATCGACATTTGAAACGTATAAATTAAGTTTAGCAGTTTTTCCACGCAACGTAACCGTCACGGGTACGACCCCAACGATTTGAATCGGCGTTTTGCAAAACGTGATTAACTACAAGGACGTTGGACACGGGTGTCGATTTTGAAAATGTTCCCGCAGCGTTCGGGTACTCACTATTGTAACCGCTGCACCGCTATCAATCTCAAAGCGCAAAGGTCGCCCGTCCACCGTAAGCGTTTCGAAAAACTTATCTCTGAATCCGACGTGTTCCAGGAGTAGCACTTCCTCGATTTGATTTGTGGTTGCTCGCTTCGCACTTATGCATACCTTTTGTAAGTGGCCTGGCGTGCCGCAATTGTTACATTTTATATTTCTATCTAAGGTACATTTATTCGCTAAATGCTTGCCACCACACCTGAAACAAGATACATTAGGCATGGTATTTACGCGAGATTTATTAGTATTAGATTGAATTGCCTTATTCTCTGCCTTCGTAGGTTTCGTAAAAGGTTTTCGCTTGGGCTGAGATTTCTTCTCTGGCTTTTTTTGTCCTTGGCCCCCCTGTAGTTGACCACCGGCGCCGCCGTCGATCCTGATTGCAGTTGCTGAGCATCCTTCTCAGATAACTCCATGGCTATAGCCACCTGCACAGCTTTGTCGAACATCAGGTCCTTCATCTCCAGCAGCCGGGACTGGGCTCGATGACTAGCCAACCCGAAAACGAACTGGTTGAGTAGGGCCGTTTTCAAATATGTTCCAAAATAGCAATGGACACTCAACTTGCGTAGTGCGGCAACGAAGTCTTTGATACTCTCTCCGTCCCTCAGCTTCCGTTGATAAAAACGGAAATTTTCGGCAATTTCCAGGGGTACTGGTGCATAGAATTCTGTGAGGCTGTCGACCAACGTATTGAAAGAAACTGTATACGGATCTGTCGGTGCCAGTTTGTTACATATTACATCGAATGCTGTAGATCCAATAAAATGTAACAAGTACGTAATAACCTTCTGCTCGTCCGACACTTTGAAAATTTTCGCCGCAGCCGTGAATCTTTGTAACCATCGCTTCCAATCCGTGGTTGCTGGATTGAACGTATCGATGCTGAAGCTACCGTGTAACACAACCTCCGCCATATTGTATTTCCGTACCGATTTCTAGATCGTTCCACGTACCGGTGCCCGTAACGTATAGCGTACGTATCACTGAATGTATTGTAGAATGTAGTTCCGATCTTCACTTACTAGATCAGTCTCGAAACGCGTAATTCACACTGTAGGACCATGTAATGTTCAGTCTGATATCTTTTCCCTTTGTAATATGATCGCCGCTAGTGCACGTGGCGCACACACAAGTATTACTTTTCCTCGTGCGGTCACCGTTACCCGTTTTGCGGCGATCCCATCCTCGTCGCCAATACTTTGTTGTGTATCGGGAAAAGAAAGACTCTGGCACCTTGATATTGTTACTTTATTTCTATCTCGGTACTCGCTATATAATATACTGCGCTCTTAACTGTCGGAGACGGAAGAGAGAGAGTGAACGCAGCGAGCCACGGCTATACATCTGTCTACGCTAGCGCGCGCGTTCCTGAGCCCTCTACTTTCCGTATTGTTTCGGGCGGAAACGGAAAACGATGGCGCGAACTTATGAAACACATA